>NW_019104064.1:0-91150 GCF_001856785.1 Myzus persicae | reverse complement strand
TATTGTGGACATCACAATCCACATCGTAATATCAGATTTTCATTCTGCGTAGTGCGTTTTACACGTGTATGTTATTAATTGTTACCTATATTATATTATTATGTCGTTATCGTAATCATCAAATAGTTGGGTACCTATCTGCAGCTATTATAGCCGGACTTATTATACCATCTCCGTGGTCATAGCTGTACGATATTATTATTATCGTTATTGTCTATATTGTGTTTGTTTATACTTGTTTAGACAATCGCAATAAACTTTGCTGCATTTATTGTATAATCACTTAATTGGCTGTCGCAACTCGCAGCCGAGTGTACACGAACGATAGCACTTATACCACCTACCATATAATATTATATAGGCACTAGGCATTAGGCACCTAGGGGCAAAGGGTGCCTATAGTACAGAATAATATTATGTACCTATGCGATGTATCTATTTAGGAATTATAAATTATGTACAATGTAAATTCATGTTTCGCACTTATACTAGCATGTACTAACTTTTTAATACCGCCGAATAAAATGCGTTCCCGCCACACCAATTACAATATAGCTCCTCGCTATAGTATAAGTCTAAATATTAAATTTGTATCGTAAACTTTGTAATAATAATAAAACCACGATTAACTTGCTAATTATGTAAGCAGTTCACTAGTTGACTAATAAATTGCTGACATAGGTACCTATAGTTATTTATTCACGATTACTACAATTTAAAATTTATATTTAAGTGTTATGAAAAACATATGAGAACTGTTAACTATTTATTGCAATTAAAAATCATTTTATTGCGAGACTACAAAAATGAAAAAAATATCTAATCGTCCAGGACTTGGCGCCATTTTATAATTAATTGCATCCACATTGAGAGGTATATAAGTATATTCCGATGAATATACATCAATGGAAGTCCAAATTAGCCTATCCTAAATACAAAACAAATTAAAAATATGCCGCATAGCTTATTGGTTATAACTTTTTTAATAAACATGTCCTAAATAACTTCATTCATAGTTGACCGAAGATAAGTTTTCAACTTATAAGGTTGAAAAACATATTTTTGGGGTAGCTGCAGATACTGGTATTGTAAATTGATAAAAAAAATCACGATATTAATTAAACATTTTTTACAAAATCCTTTGTATCATATGATTAAACTTGGGTTTCTTAATCATGTTAAAACACAAAATTTAACATGTACGAGATACGAGTCAAAGTGAGGGGTCCGACCCCCCCCCCGTAAATACGCCACTGCAAATGCCACTATCGAGGCGAGGTTAAGTATAAAAATATAGCGGTGGCAGTGCGGCACGACAGTGTATAATAATATTATCTCAAAGCAGGTCGAGTTGCTCATTTAAACCTAACTAATTAGTAAATACCCAATCTACTCAATCAATTAATACTTAATAAATTGGAAAAAATCAGATAAATTGTGCAGATGTTCATATTTTGAGACTTTACAGTTAATAATGTATATTTGGAAATACACGGTTGGCGTTCATCATATTACGGCTGCAACATCATTTAATATGAAATACTCAAATACAATACAACCATAACACTAGATATTGTGGTTTTTCACTTAAGTACTTAACGTATCACTCGAAAATTAGTGATTAGGTATTGAAATGAAAACTTAAAAAATGGTGTTATTGGTACCTAATTAATAATGTCCGTGTACAAAATAAAGTCATGAAAACATAAAATTAGTTCTTACTTCTTAGAAAAAAAAAACGAAATGACGCATTATAATATTAAATTATTATTTATCATGGTTTCAGCTATAACAATATCGGACTAATCAGTTTTCAATTTTCGAAAGTCCGTGTTTATACCGCGGCTGTATAATTTATAATAACGATTACTTGTTTCTTATTACCAAACAAAAGGCGTCTAATTACTCATATTTTACGATCGTCTCAAATAATATTAATTAAGAAAATGTCAAATCAGTTCCGTGAAAACTCGGGGCAAGAGGAACTTTGAAAAAAGCGGGTAAGTGGATGTCGCTCTGCTGTACAGTAGGTTACAAGTGGGTCACTGTATAATGGATGGAATTAAATTTGAATTCAATGATACAATATCATTATATAAGAAAAACGATTCTGAGTGGAGACGGTATGTCAGTCTTGGTTTAAGACATATTAATACCAATATATCTGAGTCAAAATTCGAATTTTATATGCTTATAAAAAAAAAATTGTGCCTATGTATTTTAAATATTTTACAATTATTGCTATTGTAAAAATATATCAGGAGCCTTGTATTAAATTTTCGAGCTTTTTCGCCCAAAAAATAAAATTTTATTGGTATTTATAGAGGTAGACAAACTTATGAGGAATCTTGTATTAAATTTAAAAATCTTAGATTTAAAAAGAAAATTTTTTATGAATTTCTAACTTAAAATAATTTCCAAATTTTCGTCGTTTTTACGTATTTTGTCAATATTTGAACTTTAAATGCTTATAAAAAAAAACTGTGACTAAGGATTTTTAATTTTTTTCATCTGCCTTTGAAACAATATACTAGGAGCCTCGTATTAAATTTTCAAGTTTTTTTAACCAACAAATAAAATTGTATTGATATTTATAGAAAAAAAAAATTAAAAAAATTGAAAACTGACAATGTCCGTAAACAGTTTAAAAAGAGTCAAATTATTTTCAAAATTTTACCGTGTATAGAAAATGCAAATATAAACAACCTGTGAAAATTTCATATATCTACGGCCATTTGTTTTAGAGTTACACCAAAAACCAAAATCGATTTTGCGTAAAAATTCCCGTTTTTCCTTAATTTTTCTTTTGTTTTTCACGTCGCTTTTGAAAACTACTGAGAAATTTTTACTTTTGACTCCCCAAAGTACCAACAAGATTCACTTTACAATCAGAAAAGTTGCTGTTGAAGGAAATCGAAGCAGTTTTACTGTCCTAAAAGGCGATGACAGACACAAAAAAAAAAAATAAAAATAAAAAAAAGACACATCATTGTAAAATCAATAGGTACATTCATCGTTCCACTCAGAATTTAAAAATTCAAGCTACTCGCGACTAAAGCGTTTACATAATATTATTTTATATTATAGGTACGAGAAAAATAAAAACGAATTGATAATGTAAAATGTGTCTTCGTGTTGACATGACGATGAAAAATCAAAGCCAAGTTGCCAACGCGTTCTTTTTTGCCATAGATCATGATCGTAGCCGGATTACGACAGAACCCTGCAACATATGTGTGCAGGTATGATGATCGACGATAACGGCAGCCGAGGTTTTCATAACTACGCAGAATAATAATAATAATAATAATAACAATATGATATTATTACGATTTAATTTAGACGACCGTCTATCGGCCTCTCCATTCAATAGTAATATTGTTCTGTTTAATAAAAACCGATGGGATGATTTTGGAAAATTATAAGTTATACCTAACCCGCTAACCGCAATAAATAATGATTTAAGTTTTTCTGTTTAGGTACTTCGAAAGTTCGAAATAATAATAACCTTGAGTATTAGAGTTATTATAGTGAGCCGCGATACCGATGCTCCTGGTGGTCGAATTTAATCAGGACTTCCACAATATGATACGCGATTACGCTTACGTAAATACACCACTTGGAACGTAACGGACAACCGTCACGGCTCACCTTTCGCTGACTGTACTATAACATTTTTGTTATCCATTTTTTTTACAGATGTTGACATGTTGTTATCATCATGTTAGAGATACCCACTAAATATAATTCGAAGTTGGTACAATTTATGTATTATATACTATAATTATATAATATTATACTTACTGCGTCAATACGATCAATAATAATGCCTACGTAAGTCCAGCTATCATAACTCCGATCGAATATTTTCATTTTTTCAAAACAGCTAGTAGCTACGCCTTTGCTTATTAGTTATTTTGTTTTACATAATATCGTACCTACTTAAACCGTCCCGATGTTACAACAACCATCATACCTACTATACTCGTCGGTAAGTACCTACGTATTATTATCTTAGTACTATAATATGATTTGATGTAGGTAGCCAAATCAAATATTATTGAGTATAGATGTATTTTCTTACCTGTTTAAAACATGACTGACATCCAACCAGTGACTGTAATGGACGTCCTAATAACTGATTATTGATTACATTGGTGTAAATATTTAAAATAGTGTAATATAATATTATAAATCTTAAAATGTGGTACCTAAATACCTAATGTTTAGAACATTACAGAAGCTAAGCTCTGATGTATTTGAGGTTAAAACGTTTGGTAATAATGTTGTAAATGCATTCCTGGATATTTGTTTGGGAAAATTATACGGAAAAAATATCCTTGGTATCTGTTTGGGTTGGAATAAACAGCAACAACAAATAACATCATCACTAGCGATCAAATTGAATTATTATACAATTTTATTTTTTGTTTAATACTCCATATTTTATTGTAACAAATAACTAAGGCTTGGATTTTTATGTTAATACATATTTTCACTATGACTTGAAACCTAAATTAATTTTGGGAAGTGATTTATTCGTTACACAAGATTTTTGGTAAAATGAGCTATATTTGATTTTACAAATTCTTACATACTTTGGTATAAATACATGTTTTTCCATATTTCACAATCATTCAATTTTTTCCCACATATTTAGACAATTGTACTGTTTTAACATGTTTTTTTCAGAGTTTAGAGGATTGTCTATTGAAAGCTTATAATAAATAAGCCAATACTTAATAGAGTATTTTTGACGTGGCTATACATATAAATTTAGTATAAAGCAATTTCACAACAGAATTTATTGGCGATCTTTTGAATTTGAAAATTTGAAAGTTAAAATTGTTAAAAATTGCAATTAAGATACCATGAACCATTAATTAGATAAATTAAATAAATAACAATTTTTTTTAATACATTAAAAGACAAAAAGTAATAACATTAAACTATAATATAGATTCATTTATATTTAATATACTATATAACAGGGATGGCAATCATTCTTCTAGTCATGTGTAACATTTTGTAATCAAAGTTCTGAAAAAAATTCTTGTGCCAGTACCTATTATGTGTTAACAGGTAAATAAACATTTTTTTTTCAGGATAATGGGGTTTTAAAAAAGTTCACTGAAATTAGTTTAATATGTGTTGTGTATTATTTTAATTTTAATGTTTTAATGAAATCTTTAGCATTTGCTTCATTCAATAATGTATTATTGCTATGTTATGATTTGAAATAATTAATTGTTTAAAATAAACTCACATATTGAGTTTATTTGGAATGAGCCACGTTTTTTTAAAGTACAACGTTTTATGTCTGGAAACAGTGATTATCAAATTTTTATAATAGATGGCTTTATTTTTTAGACATAATAGATAATTTTATGATTAAATAATTAAATAAAACATTTTTGGAAAATTTGGTTAATGTTGGCACGTTTGCAATAGGTTTTCCACCACTCCTGCTTTGTGATATGCACTATACTTTTGTAATGTATTTTAGTATATTTATTTGTTTAATAGCGTTAAAAAAGTAAGCACATAAGGATGTTAAATTATTATTCATTGTTATCAATTTATCAGCCTAGACTCTACAGATCAATTTATAAAACTTAAATATAAAATTATAAAAAAATAAATTATCCGAAAGAACAGTTTGAATAAATCATTACCTATATTTTATTCTTAAGCCATGTACCCTGTTCCAAAACTTATTTTTTATCAAAATATTTTAAGACTAGCCCACTCCCCCTAATTTAAAGGCCTAGTTATGCCTATGGTGCTGAAACTGTATTAAGAAATCCAAAACAAATTACTGCAACACCAATGTACTGTACATTTGATTTAATCATACAATTTAAAATTAAAGCTAGCAATATTGTTTCCAAGCAGATTAATTTTGCTTAGGCACTTAGTCTATATCTTTCTCTGGAATTAATGCAATTAATATATTACAGTTAAACCTACCTTTAAGGGACACTTGTGTGACCATCAAAAGAGTATGTTATAGACAAGTTTCTGGTCATGCTTACCTTTTTGTCTGGATTTTAAGATATTGTCCGTTAAGAGGGATGTCTGTTTTATAGGTATCTAAAGCAGGTTTCACTGAATTGTATTTTCTACTTGCAATGATATTTTCAAACTCAATGTTTTTGGAAAAAAATAATTTAACCTACTGAATTTGGTAGGTATTAATATTAAAATAATTACTTAAAAAACAATAATATCATAAAATGTACTAAGTAATATAGCCTATACGCAGACCTACTGTTTTCACTTAGAACTGTTTTTTCTATAAATACTCATCCATTCAAAATAAACTGCATGACTATTGAATGAGTGGTTCCGAGACAACATGTTTGATAAAATTTCCATTTTCACATTTATAAATATACATTCAAATGTCTTTAAACTATACATAGGAATACCTAGTTTATATTTAGGGAGTTAGTATTTGATTGGTCTCAGAATATCATTAGTCCTCTATAAAATATCCATGCTGTGCTTTTACATTCTGATGAGTGTATTGTTTTTTCAATGATGTGTTTTTTTATTTTTGGGTGTCATCACCTTTTGGAACATTAAAAATGCTTCGATTTTCTTTAACAGCATATTTTTTGATAGGAAAGTGAATTTATTTGGTATCTGAGAGCGGAGGGGGGGGGGTCTTAAGTAAAAAAGCGTCAGGAAACAAACAAACAAAATATTTAGGAATATTTGACATTTTTACTTTAAACCCATTTTTGAAAATATCGATTTTGTTTTTTATTGTAACTCTAAAAAATAACTTTATATACATGCAATTTGAAAATGTTTACAAAGTTCTTCATAGTTTGTTGTTATTTTAAATCAAATAAATTAAACTTAAATTCATAGTAATTTATTATGATGAAGTTAAAAATTTGACAAAATTCATCAAAATCTCTAAAGTTGCAAATTATTTTGAGTTAGAAATTCATCAAAATAGTCTATTTATATCTAAGTCTTGAGAATTTAATAAAAGATTCCCCCATATGTTTTCTTACATTTAACAAAATAAAAAGTTTAGTAGAAATCATATTAATTTTTTTACGGCCGTAAAAACATCCTTCGTTTTAGTATGCAACACTATCACAAGTACGTCATTGTCCAGATTCTTATGAATTTCAAATTTTATACTCCATAATATTACAATCCAGAATTGTATCGATTTTTAACTATCCAATTCCAGTTTTGTCTCGCCCTAAATTGTATTATCCAGGTTCTTACATCCCAGGTTTATACCCACTCCTGCTAATATACAGTCTTTGATCGGAATTGTTTTTTGTATATTATGATTTTATTTCATTGAGTTCAAAATTAACATCTCTATCAATATTAATCAGTTTTTTGTTGAACGAATATAAAATAGGTACCTATTAATTGTATAAATAATAAAATAACATATTGGTTTTTAAGTTTTGTGGAATGCTGTGTGAAACGTATTGTATTAAATAATAATTATTATTAAAAAATTATTTAACAATTTCGCTAACTTTTATTTTGTTATTAATAGTTTATTTTTATTTTAGATGCTGTGAACAGAGCTAAACAACAACAAATATCACCTAGAGTGATAAGTGTCACTAACTTACCAGCCCGGGCAATAATCAATATAAGAGTTTGTCTAAATAGAACAAGAAAACAGCCGAGGAAGGAGGAATAGAACTTCATCATGACAAATGAAACGTAATTATAAGACAAAAAAACAATACATTTTATATTTTGGATAGTTACACATCATATACAACCAATTTTTTAGGGATACTGTTGAAATTGAAGAAAAACCAGAAATATCCACCCAGTCGGTTTCCCAACAGTCAGCAAATGTATCGACTAGTGTACCAGTAGAGAGGTATGCATTGGCTTGTACTACTATGGAAACTGAACCCAGAGTTGGTGGCTCTGGTGCAGCAACTGATACTGTAACTATCTCATCAAACAATTCGACTGTAAAACCATTAAAAGAAACAGATGCTATCCTAAAACGGCCTCTAATTGAAGAAAACAAAGATGTTAAACCAAAAAAACACAAAGAAGATCATAACCAAAGTTCTAAAGGTGACTCGCTTTTTTTGGATTTATTATGATTTAATAAGTCACTTTGTACATTTATTGTTACAATACATGTTTATCAATAGGTTTAAAATGATCCTTCAATATTCAAATTTATCAAACAACTTATATGTACTAGCTTACAATGGTACAGAGTCATAATATTTTTAAAATGAAATAAAATAAAATTTTATGCCATATTGGATATAACTATATATCAAACAATTTGTATTCTATAAAATTCACTTTACATTTTTACATATGGTTAATATCATCTCAAATTATTTATAAAAATATTCATGTATGAATGATTAGAAAACATAAAGCAAAATTATAATGTTCAAAATTTGTGTCCATTTTTTTTTTCTTTAACGCTAGAAAAATATTGAATAAATTCAAAAAAAAACTTAAGATAAGCTTAATTTTTTTAATTAAAATGCATTCTTACATATTACAAATATTTAGCTAAGTAAACAGTTGTAGAAATTTGATATGCATTATCTGATTCTTTAATCACTAGTAATAATAATATTTTTCATAGTATAATATATACGATCTGTGTATATATGATCTGTAGAATGAACTTAGATACTGTAGGAAAATAGAACTATGTTGGTATTTTGATTTAATTATAAGTTATCATATTATTCATATAATAATATGTGATATACTATATTACTGTTTTGTGAGATTGAACTGTTGATTTGTTTTTGGAACCTAAAAGTGATCAGTCAGTGATAGTTCAACTCAGCACAAATCTCTATTTTATTATATAAGAAAAAGTATTATATATTTGAATTTATTTTTAGGTGAAAATGAGGCTTTTAGTCCTAAACCTTATAGTGATGATGATAAGTCTGGTGGTTCGAGGCCTTCTAATGCTGTCAGTCTTGGAGGTGGCCCTAAAGTACCTTCATTAAAAATTAAAATTATAATACCTTCTAATGATGGTGATATGAGTAAAAGATTAAATGGCAATAATGTTCACTATACAGCATTTCCATATATAGTACCATCCGAAGAGTCACCACTGGCATCTAGTCAGCCTAATTCACCAAAGTCTTTGCAGAAAGCGACTTTTGATACAGATGTAGAAGAGCAAAAATGTCATCAAACCAGAGTATTTGGCTTGTCTAACAGATGTATGAGTAACGGTAATAATGCACCCAGTCGTGGTACTTCTCCAATTGTTCCCAATGAACAGTTGCCTCAAATTACTTCACCAGCTGCTGTGGGAATAGATGCAGGATCAGGTATATTGTCACAGTCTGCTACTCATTCAGAACAGACTGAAAATGTATCGGCAATTATTTCTGAAGATGACAAACAGGTAACTACTTCTGCCGCAGCTACTGTAATTACAGCGTCTGATTCTGTTGCAACGGCTGAACTATCAGGGAAGGAACTACATCCTAGACGACGTAAATTGAAATCTAGATGTAATGAATCCAAGACTTGCAATTCATCTAATGCTAATATTACTGTGGGAACTAATCCGTCTGGCACAACCAGTGAACCTGCTCCGGTTACCAATTGCTATCAAATGTTTTTAGACATTAGAAAACAAGTAAATTTGTTAAATAATAATTTATTTGATTGCTGTTTTTGTTTTAATATGTTAGTATTGCTACTTTTTTTTTTTTTAGATTGATAAGAGACATAAAAATTTGTGTCCTGTAAAACCAAAACCACCTTCTGGATTTAAAGACTATCTGATGAACAAGCGTACTTATATTTTGGCTGGTAACTGCAATAGCCGTGTCGTAAATACACAATCCCCAATGCCAGCCAATTTGCACAAGCAGTTGAAAAAGCTTTTTATTGAACAAGATAAAGAGAGACAAAGACTTCATGTACAGGTTTGTATAAGTAGGCCTTAAAAAAAAAAAATGTATATAATATAATAACTACTAATATTTCATATTTTGTTTAGCATATAGTAGAAAAAGAAAAATTGGTCTTGAGTGTTGAACAAGAGATACTCAGGGTTCATGGACGCTCAGCTCGTGCATTAGCTAATCAGATTTTACCATTTTCTGTATGTACTATACTCAAGGACAATGAAGTTTATAACATTATGACACCCGAGGAAGAAAAAAAGAAAGATAAACCTACACGATCGCGTTACAATGGTCGCCTTTTGTTGTCATGGCTACAAGATGTAGATGATAAATGGGAAAAGATAAAGGTAATAATTTCAAAAATTATAACTAGGTATATATAAAAAAATATTTAAATATTCTATGATCACTAAAGGAATCATTGTTACTGAGACATCATAATGAGGCAGAGAGTTTACACGCTGTACAGAAAATGGACTGGGGATGGAAGTTAAAGGAATTACGGTTATGTGCCTATAGCTCTGAACCCAATATTGATGAAGAGCATGTACCGATAGTTCCAGTCAGCGACGATTTAGATCTCTTGCCTGCCTAACCTAGTTTTGTTATTTATTAACATATCAGTACAGTATTTTGACTATATGTTTGATATTAATGATTGTTATGCATTTAGATTAATATTTTACTTATTTTACTTACCATATATATTAATTACAATATTGGGAGTTTGGCCAAAAATTGTTTATTACTACCATTCTTTAATTAAAATTTATAATTTATTGATTTATACTTTTATGATGACATTAAATGTTTTCTCAAACCAATTGCTTACTTTTTTTAATACATTTTTTTTCACCAGTCATTTAAAATACAATAGTAACATTTTATACTTTCTTATTTTTTCATCTTTATGTTTATTATCAAAATTGTATAGACTTGATTTTAAATGTTCACCTTAAATATTTTTATTAATAAACACTGTACTTAGATGAGCGACACAAATAATGCATATAACGCATCACAAATATAATGAGGGTACCTCTAAAATCTTGTCTTAAGTTTAAAATTTAAATATATTTAAATAAAATAATTTAAAATAATTGATCCCTTGGTTAAATTTGTTATTGTTTTATTATTGCAATGATGCATTTTATGCTAGCCTGTGATTTTGAAAGTAATTTATGTATCTTATTAATATAATGTTCACTAAAAAGTTTATCTTTTTCAAAAACAGGATGACAGATACCCACTTTTTAAAGGGTTTTATATAGTTAACATTTGAAAAAAATTGGAATTTAAAAGAGCAACCACAGCACCGTTAATTTATTCATGTAAATAGTCTTGAGCAATATTAACTTACGAAACAGTGTAAACAGTAGCCTCACCAAATTTTACCAGACATTGAAGTAATGTATTTATATACGTAGTTTTTTGGGGTTTTTTTAATTTGTTCATTAACAATTTTTCAGCCTATCCAAAATATGAATAAATATTCTTTCGTAGAGATTTTTGTTCATTTTTATTTGATAATTACAAACTATTGAGTATTATCATCAAAAAAATAAAAACATGGAAATTACACTCCTCCCATCAAAATTGTTTCTTTAATTATGCAATTACCTTGGATTAGCCCGACCCTTTTTTATAAGTTATTTATAAAACATCATAGGCTAACATAACACATTTTGAGCAATATTACAAATGATTTAGTAGCATAATTACATGTGGGGGGGGGGGGGGTGTAGGTGTATCCTACCCATGACTTTTTTAAACTTGCTAAGTATATTTAAGTACTTATTTAACTACGAATATATTACTATGTATTTCTAAAAATAGAAATAATATTTATAGGTACTAACAAATATTTTATAGAAACCACACATAACAACTCAAAACCTCTATGGTAGCTATACATGACTAAGATCATATTACTTTGTAATAAACTTTAATCTTACTAGTGAAATATTGCACAAATATATTGAAATACAGCATTAGAACACATTTTGGCTAGCGGGTTATTTTTTTTATTTCAACGAGTTAAGTAAAATGATGCTATCAGAATTTGTCAATTTGCCGGTGGGACTCAGTTTCAAAGTTGTAATTTATAATTATAACATTTAAAACTTTGCCATTTTAAGTATTTTATGCCTATGCAGATTATTCATAAATTCTACTTGAAAAAAGTAAATTTTAAAACTTAATTAAATTGAATATAATGATTTATTTTAAATTTTAATATGTACATGCATTTATACTTGTACACAGTGCCGGATTTAGAGCAGGTGCCACCCTAGGCTCTTTTAAATATGCCACCCCTATCCCAAGAAAAAAAATGTAGTATTTATTACTCTTAAATCCATATTGAATCCATATTTAAAGTAGAAGTTGTTAAATTATTAATTATAAAATTCGATTCGCACATAGTCGTTTTCATCTTTTCTAAATCATGTTGTTGACCATTATCAGATGCATTCAAAGAAGACCTTGTAGCAGGTTTAAAGAAAGTACTTAGTTTAGGTATTTTATTTAGAATCTTACTCTCTTTATATTCTTTATCTTTGGCCCACTTTTTATTCTCTGAACCACTAAAACGTTTACATCCGTCACTCCTATTGAAAAAATGCTAATATTAACATGTGCATTATTAATTATTAAAATATATATTATGTTATTGTTGTTTTATATACAGTGTTGTAGCTAAACATAGAAATATATGGCTATAAATTAAACTTATAGCCTACATGTCTGTCGAAAGTGTTTGAGTCATAAATTATTCAATTACATTGTTTATATTGAATAAAACTATATTCAGACTTTAAAATACCTACAATTTCAGCATCAATTCTTAAATATATACTGGCTGACAATGACAAACAATAAGCTGAAATGAAGTGTGGATACATAATATCTCTAGCCAATTTCTATAGTTAATATATTATTTTGTTTTATACGATCTTAATTACTTTTATTAATAACTCATATGTACCTTATCATTATGAGAAAATTGATTTCGTGTTATTGACATTTTCAGTGACCGTGTAGGTTTTTTTTTTCTGAAATTGAAAACATCTCTTTGAAAATGAATCCTGGTTATAACACACTACATACAGAATTTAAATTAAATTTTTTAAAAGAACATCCAATCCAAAACAGATAATTTCAGCATGAAAGTCAAGTATATATTTAAATATCATTAAAAAGAATTGATGCTCAAATTGTAGGTATTTTAAAGTCTGAATATAGTTTTATTCAATATAAACAATGTAATTGAATAATTAATGACTCAAACACTTTCAACAGATATGTAGGCAATAAGTTTAATTTATAGCCTCATATATCTATGTTTAGCTACAACACCGTATATTGGTAACTCCTATAATCTAAAAAAGTTAAAACTTATATTAATTATACTATCAGAATTTAGTCAAAAATATGATACAAAAAAATATGTGTAAAACGTATGTATTGCATATTTTTACTGATTTTAGCACTTGATTAAATTCTTCTATATTATGTGACATGTAATGGAATATGATTTTACGAAATAACTATGCCAATTAAAAATATATTGGTATTACAATGTTTTTATATTTTATAATAATTTTCAAGTATTATGCTTAGGTTTATGGGTTTGTACAATCATTAATGTATAGGTATTTTAGTATTTCTGGAATTATAAATGTGATAAAATTGTCAATTTCAGAAGTAAAATAATATTTATAGCTTAATATACCAATTATATTTTAATGTTAATTATTACATAATATGAAAACTTAGATATAATTCAAAATAACAATGGTTACAAAAAACTGTTACGCCTACAATTCAAGTATTTTATTTTGTAATTATAAGTACAAATAATATTAGTTATGAACAAAAATATGTTCAATAGAATCTTTATTTAGGTACCTATATGCAAAAAAAAAAATATTACAAAACTAGCTGGTGATCTCAACACATAAGAACTTTTGTCCCAAAAAACAAAAATTATACCAATTTTAAGAGTTGTAAGCAATACGAGTATTGTAAGTATATAATATGGTTGATCTATTATGTAATATAATAACAAATTTACATGAAATAAATTCATATCTGAAAACCTAACCTAACCCAAAATTGAAGTATTTGTTTTATATTTATTACAAATCTAATTTCAGAGTTCTATTATTTTTTCATCCAACACTTAAAAATATTTTCGAATCATTGTTATTTTTATACAAAAAAATACAGAACAAACAATATCACAATTTTCATAAAATGTAAATTAAAAAATGTATAAAATGTATGAATATGTACCAAAATATTAGACATTTAATATATGCCACTCAATTTAGTACACATTTAAATCTGACCTTCAAACTTTTTCTTCTTCTTTAGTCTTGATTTAGGTATTTTAAGTTGTTCTTCTGATTCATCATTACTGTATGGTTCTGATACGCATACAGCTAAATTATTACTATACTGCATAGCATAATTGCCAGTAGCTTCAACTCTTTCCAACTGTTTGATCTGAGCTTCCAACAAAGAATTCTGCCGTTTCACATCATTAATGTCTTGTCGGTGTCTATCATTTTTGATTTTCATAAGTTTTATGTATTCTATTGTATTTGATAGTATCTGTGCACGGGTAACAACTTTATTACCGTGTACTGGCGGAATTGAATCTTTGATAATTTGAAAGCAGTCTTTGATGGTGTCACGTCTTTGGCGTTCTGCAACATTGTGATTGCGCTTCCTCTTTGAACTCCCCTTCTGCACAATGCTTGCACATTCATCACTAGTCATCATCTTGAACCTATATACTATCCAATTTACTCTTTTGGTGACAAATCTAAATAAAACAAATCTTAATTAATATAAAAATATGTAACAAATTAATATAACACATATAGCATATTGGAAAAGATCATTACTCAAGAATACTCCTTGATCTTTTTGTGGAGGGAAAGTAAAATATTTGATGATACAAAAAGAAATAATATTGCATATTATAGAACTTAGTATACATTTACAAATAATAATCATTATTTGGTTGTGTAAGAATATGTAAAAACAAAAGTATAATAGTTTAACAATATTATGGTTAAAATCAAAAATTAAATAAATATCAGTTATCATGTATTTTCATTACTTATGTGAACATTGAATAAATATTAATAATATGGTGGAATGATTCGGTTATATCCTGAAATTCTTTTGCATACAATGAAAGATATTGATAGGTACACAGTTTTAATACTAGTTCTATAATTTTTCTATAAAATCACACACGAATGAGACAAATCATACAAGACACAAACAGCAGCATTTGTAGGATTTTACTTTGGACAAGGTTCTCACTATAGATTAATCATAGACCCATGGAAAGAGGGGATGGCTCTACCACTTCTCACTCTATACTTAAACTAGTGGATATTAATTTTTTATAAAACTTATTCTGGTGTATCTTATATAAACCTGTTAAAACTATAATAGTTTCACTCGGTAAATAATACAATTTCTGTGTGGTATATAGTATTAATCAGTAATAACAAAATATTTACAATATTATTATAAAACTCCCCTATGTTTTAGATTTAAATACTTCAGTTAAAATACATAATAATTAATAACTGTGATACTCATACCCAGTACCAATCACAGTCTCTATAGTCTCAAAAAATAGAACTAGTTAATTCTCAGTCATTTATTGGTATAGTATTCCATATTACATGTGTTAAATTGAGTATATTTGCTAAAGAGTTTAATTATAATATAATCAGATTAATTTTTTTATTACTTTTTGTATTGTGAATAATTACAAATGTATAAAATGTTTCTGTTAGTAATTTAATGACAGAGTAACTTTTTCTTAGGTCTAGAAAAGGCAACATTAGCTTACTTAGCTTTATTAAAATTAGAAATATCTAAAATTGTGGACAATAAACAACAAATATTGGAGGATATGCAATCAAATAATTTTATTAAATTTCAAGGTTCTGCACTTGATCAGCATTGAAACCATGAAATAGACTAAATCATACATAAATGCCCTATTTATACTAAACTTTAGTAGAAATGGGGCATTTAGTAACTAAAGAATGATTAATTAATATAGAAGAAAAAAATTAATTGGATGTTAATTTTAAAAAACAAGTTGTATGTTATTCTTATTTGTATGAAAATTATATTTTTTAGGTCATCTTATATATTAAAATGTTTTTAAGTGTGGACACTTGCAATAGTAGGTGGAAAATCATTGAAAAGAATGATTTACAAAATTATGAAAAAGTAGTTAATGACCAAGTTTGATTTTATACACTTAATAATTTAATATTTTCTACAAAGCCAAGAACCTTTTTCAATATAGGCTATCAACAGGACAATTTTTGGTAATAGCATGCACATTAATTGATATCTAGTTATAGTTTTATAGTTCTAGTATTATAATATTTTACAATTATGTACATAATTATTAATCTTCTCAATAAAATTAGTATTTATAAATGACTATTTAGAAATGTTTATGGAGGGAGGGGATGAGGATTTGGCCATGCACATAACACTGCAATTCCATTTTTTCATATCGAACCTGAAGGTAAAGAATTAAAGGCATGAGCTGCAGTAAAATGTACTACAGCCCAAAATATGATTCTGTTATAACACAATATAAATATATTAAAACACTAAAGCTGATTTAATTTTGCCTTAGGAGCCTGTCTTGTACAGCGAACAAAATAATTAGACGAGCCATTGTCTATAAGAGTGATAACACCGAGTAACAGTTTATATACTTGTTGATATACACAATAATGTAAGCATTCTATAGAGACTAGAGTAATATTGACAATTAAAGTATATAATATAACTAAGTGCGTCCATAATAATTTGGTTGTCTACTTACTGAATGTTCTGCGGAGAAAATATTTTGATAAATGCGGTTGGTGCACTTGTACACCGAACGGACCGAAAACAACTGTACTGTGAGTACAATCTAAGGAATGCATACGCAGAAATCGTCCCCACCTAAATGTTGTCACTCCATCACTTGTTTGACTCGATAGTTGTTTTAAATTTTCCATCCGCTTTCGTGTACGCTAGAATAACTCAGCCTTAGAACAGATATCGCAGCATTCGCAGCGTAAACCTTACACCCATGATTGAAATATACAAGGTTATTGCATATATACCCCCTCTCAATCAAATATTCGATGATAAAAACAAAAATGGCAGCGTAAAGGGAGACAATAATAATCAATTTTTATGCAAACGTATTTTTCATGATAAGAAAAATTGATATTTGTAATTTGTGATATCCTTTTATGCAGCCATTTTGTTTCAGATGATAACAATCCGAGTCGATATGCAATGACCTGTATATTTCAATCATGCTTACACCCCAAACATTATATTGTGCGTTGTGTTTACATTGGATTATAATAAGAGTTACATAACAGTATTATAAAAGTATCACATGCCAATGTATACTACACATAATATTATTATATGCAATCAATCAATCTTTCTATCTTTTTTCGTTTTGCGTCACTTTAAATATTGCTTATGTGGGTACCGATTACAAACCCTACACAAAGTAGGTATGTATTTTAAGGGCGGGTGGCGATCACGACATCGCAGGACCACAGTACGTGACTCCAGGGCGGTGGACTAAGGTCCAGCCCACGAAATCATCAATAGGGGCTAGCAACGCCCTAAAGCGAATTCTGTTCTTTCTTTCTCTTTTCTGTTTGTTTTACTTGAATATAAGCACCCCGAGCTCCGCTTCCTGGTGGATATATACCTAGCGATATGGAAAGTCCATTTGGTAGAGAACAGGGGCGCAAAATAGTGTGTCATTGGTATATCTTATTTATTTGTATATGTACACAATAAACGATATGGACCGAGCGAGAAGCAATGCTAACAGCAGTTCCTCCCTCGGTTCTCGAAAACAAGTAAAAAAAGAAAAGGTATGTGTTTCAATAATTTGGCACCTTTTGAGTGACACAGTATTTATGATGGGTAATTGTATTTCGCCGACTACGCGTCGATATCGGCTTCGCTTCAAGCGCTGTGAAATTGTTTTAATATTATTAAATTTATTATTTTCTATAAAAATATATATTATACTTAAAAGGTTATTTTTTTAAGGGTAACTAATAATTTATTGCCACTCTAATTTTTTAAATATTTAATTAAAAAACAATCGAAATACCAAATTTACACAAAAAGAAAATTGTTTACTTGTAATATTGTTGTAAACAAATGTTCAACTTTTGATAAATAAAATTAATCGTTAATACATTAAATAAATAATAATAATATTAATTATAGTAATAAATAAAATAACTCAAAAACCATCGTTATCTAACTAATTTGTTTGCTACAGAAATAATAAAATAAAAATCATTCAAGACAACAATATGTTATTCTAAAAAGTAAATTATAATAATTTTATATGATTTAAAATCCCTCTAAATGCATATAAAAAAAATATTTTATGTTATAAAAACAATTAATGATCAAAACATAATTGGTACAGTAAAATGTAAAATGTTCATAATTTTTTATGGAAGTTTTCAAAACAGGGATCGAAGCACATTTTACGAACGTATTTCTTTTTATAATTTTTTTCAATAGTTAGGTACTTAGGTACTTAGAAAATTTAAAATTTCAACGGTATAAAAAATAACTATGTTAAATTGATCATCATTTATTAGTGCAAAATCTTCCCCTCTGTTGGTTTTTATTTTTAATTCGTTCAATAATGTTCAATATTATGTGAGGAATATACAGGAAAATGCCAAAAATGCATTACCAAAAATATAGCTAATCAAAGTCAATGACAATATTTTGTATATTTACTTAAGATAATCCCGGACCTAACTAGTATAGTATCTGTAGTATTTAACCTTTGTACTCGGGATAAAATTCAGATGCGCTGGGTAGCCCCTCTCATCACAGTCAATATTTTGAACGCCAACTCTGGTGACTTTACCTACGTATTTTAATTAAAGGCTCATAATATTATTATATCTAAATGTCTAATATGATTCATCTATTTGCAGTTACATAATATATATAACTTATTACTAATTTATCATAACATGAACAATGTATGATTGATATGACCAGTATAAGACATTGATTATAATCGAAATTTAATCTAAATTTCCTAATGGCTCCTGTTGTACAACTAATATAAGCCAATAAACAATTACCCCATAATACGTACAGCATATCTTAAAATAGCTTTTGACAACATAAATACCTTCCTTCACTATACAGACTTACTTTTGTCTGTTTAAAAGAAGCATGATTAAGAATTGTTTGGCTTTTTTTAACACGTTATTGTAAATTTACCAGGTAAATTTTTACCGGTAAAAAAATTTACCGTAAATTTTACCAATTTTTTTTTGACTGGTAAATTACTTTTTACCTAAACAAATGTTATGTGGCCCCTCTAATCAAATTAAATCAAAAACGCCTAGACTGAATATTTGTTTTATTAAGGTATAAAATAATTATAATTTGTTTTGTTTTTTATTATAATAAACAGGTTGGACCAAAGTAGGTAAACTAAGGCTATGAGAATTTTGATAGTTTAGTTTAGTTGAATTTAAATTATTTATTAATTGTAATATCAATAATTAAATATTAGTATTTCATAAAATGAACTAATTATTAATGTCTAATACAGAACAATAGATATTTTCGTTTAATTTTTTTAATTTTTTGTTGATTATTGTTATTATTAGAAAGAACTTGATTTAACAAGTAGGTATACGACATTAGTATCTAATACAAATCGTATTTACTAATTTATAATAGTAAAATAACAATGGCTCTAAGATATAACTATTTTACCATTTTTACCACATTATTGGTAAATTTACCTGTGAATTTACCGATATTTTTTTTACGTAAATTCTCCATCTCTACGTTAAATGCATAGTAAATGATAAAAATTGGTGTCATATAAAAATTCATAGATTGTAAGGTCAACTTGGGTCAATGTCGATAGATTAGACAACTTTTACCTTAAAATAAATAGTTATTGGATTATAATGTATTTGACACAAATTTTGTAATTTAATTACATGTAAAAATGTCCAAACAACCATATTATGAGTCCATGTTTAATATAATACTTCATTTCAAATAAACATTTACTCCATAAAAGTTAAAAAAATTAAATTGTTGGGTGTACGGGAACAGATATCTTTCCATTTATTACAGAGTAGTTATCTACATTCTTTAGAATTTTCACTATAGAAAGAACGTTTTTATGAATTTGTGGTCGAACTGGAACTACATGACTTTACATTTGTTGGACAGTAGTGCAAATATTATAATGCAAACAGGATTCGGATTAAAACGATAAAATATGTATACAAGAGGTCAATTCACGGCCTACGGGTTGCCCTCAATTTTTTTGGCTTCTCGAATGCAATAAATTAAAATGTGTTACTAATGTACTGTGAAAAAAGACAATGCCTGTCGTAGCGTTTAATGTGTACCATACTATATATTGAATTGCTGCAACTATGAAGCAGAAACGATAAGACTATCCTTATTTCTTATGAAAATGTTTACAATGACGTTAACGCTGGACACCGTTGTGAAAGCGTAATTACTGCTACCTAACCCATATGGATAATGGATTTATACGAAAACTCTTAGAGTACTATTATTCTTCTAGGTACCAAAAATATTATACGACTGAAATATTAAACATATGTACAAAAAAGCAGCCATATAATTATAGGACTAGAGAAGAATACTATATAAATAAATAGGTACTACAAATCAAAATGTTGCAGTTTTGTACTTTAATATTTAAATGTTAAACCAATATTAACAAGTTTCAAATGACTAACCAATTGTTATGGCACTGGTATTTTACCATTGTATGTAAAAATGTCCAAATAACTATACTTCGATATGAAAATAACCATGTTCAACAAAATTAGAAAATTAACATTGACCCCATAACAGTTTAAAAAATAAAATTACTGTGGTAAATGGGAACCGATATCTCTGGTTTCTATCACTTCAATAGAAAAAATCTGAGGAAAAAGTAAACAAATCAACTGTATTATGAAGTAACCTATGACCTGTGACCGTTTGACAATTCGCCTAAAGGGCAAATTTCTAACCTAATCGGGACTCAAAAGACCGGAGTATCGCGGATTTTGATCACATTTCAAAAACATATAATATGGAAATGAAATCAGACATATAATAATAATATAATATATAAAACTTTTGACACCACGTATAGTAAGAAAAGGATAAATATTTCATTTTAAAATTGATTTGGCGGCAAAAAAGCTGAACCGTATAAAACTCGGATTAAAGAAAAATAGATCGTGTATAAGAGAAAAAATGTTAATTCATTATAATCGAAAACATTTTTTAGTATAGATTATTTTTTTAAATTGTATTTATTTTAACGTAAATTGTAACTATTTAATAGACATTATGTATAAGATTTATATAATATAAAGATGAAAATTATCTAATTTATAATTTATTTGTTTATTCAAATTTAATAGCTATTGTACTAATTATAATATTCAGAATCTAAAATTATATCATGAACGATATACCTTAACATAATTTTTATTGTGTCTAGTGTGGGTGGGAGGTTTGGATAAGTAAAAATTATGGCCATTCAAGAAAAATATTTGCCATAAGGATACTATGGTGGTATCACCCTAATTATTTAAGCCTAGCTACGTGATTGTCTCGACATAGGTTTCATTAACAATATTCAGTTGTTTTTATCACTACAAATGTTAAAATTCTGCAATTATTAAAGTACAAATTACTAATAATTTATTTATCAGTTGTGTATTGTGACATTGTATTATTACGGGTATTTTTTTTTTAATTGCTTATTATCAATAATTTAAAAATCATAATTAAAGCAATTATGAGGCTTAAGTATGTAATTTCGTTTAAATTTAACTTATACTTCTTAACTATAGAAAAAAACAATGTGTATACATTTTTGAATTTTTTTATTTACAAAATAAATTACTTACAGACAAACTTATGAGGATTATTGTATTCAATTTTCAAATTTTAGATTTATAAATAAAATTTTTTATGAATTTATTACAAAAAATAATTTGCAAATTTTCGTAAATTTTACGTATTTTGATTCAGCTGCTCATAAAACATATTGTGGACTTATGCTTTTTTTTTTTTATATATTTTCACCAATAATAACTTACGAGGAACCTTTCATATGTGTATTATTGTGCAACCTGCTGCTTTTACCCACACATTAAAAAATATTTCGCAAATTGTTTTTAATTTTAACCCAACCCAAGCATGTAGTCGGTAATCGCTTAGTAATTAGTAGTCAAATTATAGTGAATTCAATCCCCCCTCCATATATTAATTATTATGCCAGTATTATTATTTGGATTGAAATTAATTCGATAACAGCAGCGCCATCCACTGCCGCAAACTCTAACGCATACTTGAAGAACTGGCCATCACAGCTGCTCACTTTACTAGCTAGATAACGCTGCCATATAAGGTTTACAATGATGTGGATGTATTGGAAGCGCCATTGAATAACTTTTTAGGAATACCTTAAAATGGTTGTGATTGTTGCGTCACTAAATATGATGAATGGTCGGGACAACATTTTTTAATTACTACTTAAGTTCAATCTTAAAATGTATTTAATGAATGATAAAGATTATAGTTAGGTGCTCAAAAAACGACAAATAAATGTATCTGACGAATAAAAAGGATTTTTTATTTGAAAAACACGAGACTTTAAAAAAATTACACATTTTGTATTCAAACCTAAGCCCTAGTTATAAGTGTTTAAAAGTTGGTTGAGTGGAATAGATCATTTTGGTTCACTGTCGTATACCAAGGTGTTTTCAATATATGTTGTAAAAAAATTATCAATAATAATAATATTATACCGCAGATGGATTTTTTTTACCAGCCGCAGAAAATATTGTAGGACATCGGCCCAAAGTGCAATTTTACAGTAGTAAAGTAGCCCAGTCCGCCTCAGCACATTGGTCATGTTCTATTACTTAACTATGTGGTTTATACCTACACAAGACGGTCCTTCCGTATGCTGCAGCACAGTTGTTATCTACATTTTCAAGAATTTTAACTACATAAAAGATCATTTTGAATTTTGGGTAGAATGTTCTAAACGACTTTACATCTGCATTCTGCTGTGCAGCAGCGTAAAAATTACAATACAAACAGAATACGGATTAAAATGTTATAATAAATATAAAATATATGTGAGTGGTAATTTCACAGCCGTGTGTTGTGTGTTTTATTTATTTATAATATCCTGAATGGGGGCTTCTTAATAATATTTTAACCTTCAAATTTGTTAACATGTCAAATTATTTAAATATTTAAAAAAGCAACACAAAAAGGATTATTATTCTGAACTTAAAATGTGTTCTGCTATGCTTAGTAAAAGTAGACAACATAATATTCAACAAAACAAGAATTACTCGTATTTATAATAAATTATAAGACCTTTTGCCATTTTGACTTTTAAATACTCAAAAGGTATTTTCGTGTTTAGTTGTGCAATTCAAATCCTTTATTTAGAAAATAAGTCAAATTTTAATCGAAATATTCACTACCTAGATACTAATATATTATACCGTACAAACAATGACTAAATATTTATTAGAAATTAGGATTTTTGATACCAACTCACAGGCTTTAAATTTTAAATGTATAAAAATATAGGTATATAATCATACAAATTTACAAATTGAAGATGGACATAATATTATAAATCATGATAATAGCATAATATTTTAATTTGTGGATTTTTAAATTATGCTATCATACCCGGCCACCCGGGTGTTCTCTTGTCTTTGATCACTCAATATTTCAAAAAGTATAAATGTTTTTTGAAAAAAATATTTCTACATGGCGTTTAGTTGTCAAAAAACAACATTTTTATAAACAATTATAATCTTCAATATTTTTTTCTTTTTATAATTTTATAAGTTTTTACTTTTTCGAACAACGACATAGTTTTAATTTATAATCGACCATACATGTTATGTATTATGTAATATTATGTACCTTTACCTATAAAAACACTAAGAATAGCATACGCCATGTGTTTTATTCCCAAAAACAACAATTTTGTCATACCCACAAAAATTGAAAAAAAACTAAAAAAGACTAAAATTCAAACTAAAAATAAATAGAATAAAAAAATATTTAGAAAATTATTTCATTCATAGTATGTCTTTTCAATTTTGTTATTTTATTTGTAAGTGTTTATTTTTTACATTATATTATACAGTTACATTAATTGGTTGGGTTGAAAAGAAAAATTATTATTGTTTTGATATCTTCTATTCTCTCAGACACATTTTTAGATACACGATGAAGAATAATCAATAGCCTATAGAATCTAGATATTTCAATTTGCAAAGGCGGGCAAGTTAATGAAAATAATTAACTCAAGTTAAGTCAAGAGGACACAAGATCGATAAGTTAAAAGTTAACAGTTAACAAATTATAAACTTAACTCGATAAGTTAAAAGTTAATACAGAAAAAAAATTAACTTAACTCAGTTTTAAAAAAGTTAATCTATTTTTTTTTTAAGTAAATCACATAAAGAGTGAATGTGTCTTTCTAGTTTCTAATTTATATGTACGATTACGAACAACGTATAAGCGACTGGCCGATGCAAGCGCACTATAATTCATAATATTGTATTGTATTATAATTTACAAGTATAGACCTATTCATTCTTATCATTGAACAATAAAATTATAAAATTATTTTTTATTTCAAATTTTAGTTTTTACTTAAACATTAATAATTATCAATATAATACTATTTGACATGTTAATTATTGACATGACAATAATTTATCTTTGCATCCCTCGTTAATAAAACCTAATTACTATGATAATTTTACCATCCGTAAAGTATTTGTAAACATAAAAAGATGTTTACTTGTAGGTGTGTTGTAGATGCAATTCCATATAGTGCTGTTCGCAAAACTCATAGATCGTTAACGATACAATTGTATCTATATAAATTATAAATTTTATAGAAATAAGTAAAAAAAGTCTACTTAAATGTTTTGTCCTCAAATCTTTGATGTATAGGGCCCTTTGATAATTTAATTTGAGTTCACAGCTATGGTTTATGTGTTAATATTCGAATATTTGATTTCAAAGATAAATCATCGCACCTATTTGAAAATTCTGAGCGGAACTTGTAGTTTGTTTTCGTTACACCCACACGCCTATTGAAACATTTAAGATAAAACATTGTTACTTTATTAGTTCTTAATTTGTTATACATTCTTAAATACGTATATTGGTACATCTTCTGTTTGATTACTATATACCGGGTCCGGGTGATTCATGTATTAACTAAATACTAAGAAACATAATATTATTCTCCTTTGGAATATGAAATAAAAATGTATGTTGTCATTCAAAAAAGTTAAAATATATTATACATTTCTTTTAATGTTGTTTTTTGACAACTAGAATCGAAGTAAAAATATATCTTTCCCATTTTACATTATGAGTGTTCAATTACATAAAACCAATCGGTACAGTTAGATACATAATATTATGTTCATGATATAGGTTCTTAGTACAGTCAAGTCTCTATAATTCAAAAATCAATGGGAATAAAAACGAACTTGGCTTATGTATTTTTCGAGGTACATACATCAAACATAACCCAAAAACACAGAAAGGAGTAAGAAAAAAATTTAATTTATTGCGGTTTTCAAGACTAGAATGTACTTGTATTTCAACGTATTTGTATCGTAAAATATTGAAAAATATCAACTGCCAAGAATTTTTGTTTGAACTACCTATTGAGATACGACGTAAGTCAATAAAAGGTAATTCGGAGAAAACAAGAAAAAACTGTTTTTACGCTACCAGTGGTACATGGTTAATTCTCTTTTATACTAATTATAAATACTTATTTATAACTGATTTATACTGATTATAAATTAAATATTTTTTTTTTGAAAATGTTCACACATAAGCCGTCTATCATTTGATAACACATTCCACTCATTATGTAAATTCGTGATATATTGTGACTTACGTCGTTTCTCAAATAAGTGGTTCATTCATATTTAGTTAACTCTACCATCATACTAGACGATCTATCTGTACTGTATATTTTATCTATAGATCGATGTGCCTCCTCAGTGCCTCACCCAAATGTGATGCGCTCATACAAACCTAACTCCACTTTATATAGTAGGCGGTATATAATATTATAATATATGTATATTCATAGATAGATCGCATGTTACTTAATAGTTATGAATTGTAATAACCGTATGTAGCATAAATACATTTTACCTTTGATCATAGTCTATTTTTTTCTTAGTAAATTCGCAAGTAACCAAACAATAATGTATTACATACCTTACTATTATCTATTTGATTGAAGTAATTGAAAGACTAATTAATTTAGGATAAATAAGGTATTTTTTTAATTTAATTTTAGTAAGTAAATAATATTAATGCGTGGTCCGATAAATAACATATTACCTTGAAGCATATGGCTATAGTTAGTCTCGATAATTTGAATAACAATATCATGGAATTCGATACGTAATATTGTGCTAGTCAATATTGTGTTAAATTATTGTCAATAAAATAGAAACAAATAGGAAATACTGATCGTCTGAGTTGTCTATAAGCTGTGAACTTAACAATACAATTAAACCTAATGGCACAAATATTAAAGTTATACATTTATTTTAGATTGTTTTTTTTTTAAGATTAAATTAATTTTTATATAAATATTATACCTAGGTAAGTATTTTAAACATAATATGTTATAAATTATAATACTCTGAAAACGTGCAATAACACATTGGTTAATAAAGAATTTACATTATTATTATTTTTTTTTTATGAATTACATGCTATTATACCTACCTGTACATCATATATTTTGAGATATCAAGATTTTTTACTTATCTACATTTGAATACATTTATTCCAGAATTCTTTTCTGACTCACCTCACTACCACAGACAAGACTCTACGCTGAAACCTTTTTATTTGACTTGCCATTTTATGACATGAACACGAATGCATGACTATTCACAGATTGTCCCGTGGTGAAGAACACCGAGCAAAATTATTGGTTGTCCAATTTATTCGTATCTACAAACTATTCTAATTCCTAGGGCTAGTTTCACAGAGATTTTGAAGTTATGGGACGGCGTGGTGGACCTATATGTTTTAAAGCAAAATGTGTTTCAGATAATTTTTTTGAAAATGTTGACGTATTGTAATCGAAATTTGAATGAAAACTTCCTTAGTTATTCTTCTTTACATACTAAAGAATAAGGATAATAGATAGACTATCATACTAAAATGCTTTGTAAAATGGATATGAGCTCGATAATTATAATTTGGTATGCAATGTAAGATATTCGTTAATAATTACTACCTAACTGAATTATAATTATCGAGCTCGTATCCATTCACAAAGTATTTAGTACTTAATAATTAAATATATTACTATCCTCATTCCTTAGTATGTAAAGAAGAATAACTAAAGAAGTTTTCGTTCAAATGTCGATTACAACACCTACGGAAAAATTTTCAGAAAAATTATCAGAATCACATTTCGCTTTAAAACATATAGGTTGTCATTTGAAAAACAAAAGTTGGTATCCACAGGTTAATCCTTAAATGTTGTGAAAAATCTAAGTACACGAGAGTATCGTATTTAACTACACTTAAAAATTCCAAAAATCAGAATTTGAATATATGCATAATTTAAGCATGAACATGGGGTGAGCATACTTAAAAAATCACGCTGTATACCAAAAAACTTAAAAAAAATTATTTTAACATTATTTATATTTACGTCATTTTTGGTACACATTGGAAAGAAACGTTTGATAAAATATACCATGTATTTTAACATGAATGTTCACTATAAATCTGGAATATTAAAAATACGTAATGTTATATAGTAACTAATAACTAGTAAAAACAACTAATTATAGCAAAATCGAACATATCTATCCCTGCTACCCGTATGGCCGTATATGTCGTTTTTTGTCTTTATTAGCTACCTATACCTCTTTCATAGAATTGTGTAAAAAAAGTAAGCTAATGATGATTATTAATACTTATTGTATTGAACCAAACAAATCAATTGTTTTTTTTCAAATGTAAACTTTAGTTTTTTTGTATTTTTTTTTTATTAAATCATAGAATAACTTTTTATGTACTTTTCTGTCATCTCAAAGATAAGCTATATTATTTCTGAAATGTTTTAAATTATGTAATTTTCTTACAAAATTAAACGAAAAATTATCTGATATTAATTTATTAATTTTCATCTTTATCTAGAAAGAATGTAGTATAGTTATCATTATCTAGATAAATTATTAGTTATCTATTCCTTACCCTGCCTACTCGTATTCATACAATAGGTACTTTATATTATTATGTATTCTTAATACTGCTATACAACCAGATTACACACTATCACAATATATATCTATTATACCTATCATATATATTATATATATATATATAATTGTCTGTATAACTGTATACAATATGTACCTACTACCTATAGTATATTATAACATAAATGTCCATGTACTATATGAAATAATTTTATGTACCAACCTTTACCTATGTAGTATGTATAATGTGTTAGTGTTGTGTGCGTAATCTCAAAGGCTCCAAAAGCCGTAAGCTTTAGAGACAAATCAAACAAGTGCCAATTGAACTGTAGTACCACGTTTATTTAGCAGAAAATATAGTAAGTGTATAATAATAGCGTGTGCGCGTGTGACGAGAAGTTGCTCTGGTCTCCGTGGCTATGATACATCTGCCCAGGCTGTCCCACAGGCTCCCTTATAAGTGATGGCGGTTCTTTTGATGCGGCGGCACGTGCAGCTTGTATGTGTGTGTGTGTTTCGGTTGTTGTTGCCGATTCTTGGGATAGTGACCCGTGTCCATGATTTCTAGTCGTGTACCTGTCCCGTGATTTATTACATAGATAGGGGCAGCTAGTAAATATTCTATACTACATTGTTATAATATTTATGTCAATTATATATACGGAGTTTAAGACCGTAATAACATTATGAAAGGTTAATATATTCTATATTATATTGTTATAATATTATATTGTGTATGCCGAGATGCCAAGGCCCGCAACATTAGTAATTTTTTATATAATTATGATTATTATTAGTTATCTCTTCATACAACTCGTATGGTTCATTTTTGACTTTGTGTTCAGTGAAGAACTTTTGTTGTGTAAACACAAGCATAAAATTTAACAGAAACTCCTGCTCAGGGCAAATGCCATTTTGCCCCCCTTTTCTCTTTAATGCACCCCTGGATGTCATTCAAATGTGAGAGGCAACAATAGAATGTTATCTGTCTTATATTCTGATGAGAGTGGAATAATAAAATATTGTATAATTATTGGAGGTTTTTCTGATATGTGTGTGGATTTTTTTCTGTATACAAATCGTTAAAAACATAATTTTTATTAAAAAAATATATTCTAAGCTTTGAATACTTAAGACTCATACACCACTGATGCCAAATTCGTCGAAATACTCAGAAAAATAATCTGATCTCGAAGATGAAATTAAAAATGTAGGTCGTAATTCATAAATGTAAAAAACTTAAAAACTTATGATAAAATTATAAAAAGAAAAAATATTTTAAAATATAATTTTTATAAAAACACTGTTTTTTAATGACTAGACACCTTGTAAAAATATTTTTTTTTTCAATTAATGTTTTATGATATTAAGTATTTCATCTTCTATTTGTAAATATGTATTTGAATATTTAAACCTGGAAATCGGTTTTAAAATGTATATATTAATTCATATCTATATCATTTCATAATAATTATGTTGTCTACGTTTACTTACGCATACCATGACATGTTTTAAGTATAGAATAATAATCCTTTTTATGGTGTTCTTTTAATATTTAAGTAATTTGACATGTTAACAAATGTAAATGCTAGAATATAATTAATAAGTCCACTCAGGATATTATCGATATTTTATTTGTAAAACAACTATTAAGCATTTTGAGAATTAAAAATGGTATAGATTTAAAAGTAAGCTGTTATGAGTGGAAATTAAAAAAAAAGTTTTTTATGTTCAACTGAATTTTGAATTTTGACAAAATAAGTAAAAATTACGAAAATTTGAAAATTATTTTGTGCTAGAAATACATAAAATTTTTATTTTTGAATCTAAGATTTGAAAATGTAATACAATAATCTTCATAAGTTTGTCTGTAAGTAGTTTATTCCGTAAATAAAACATTTAAAATTATATACACACAATTTTTTTTATAGTTAATCAATGTAAGTTCATATTCAAATAAAATTACATATTTAAACCTAGAATAATGATTTTAGTTATTTTGTTGTATTTTAAAAATGTTATTTGCCGCCTTGTACATACTTTAAGCTTTTAAAGTATATTATTATATAAAAATATGACGGTATGCAAACAATATGATTCAACCTACGGTATTAATAACAACAATAGAACTATAGAAGTATAATATAATATAATATAATATCGTAGGCTGATAAACCGTTTCTACTCAGAAACTTTTTTTTATGTATAATGATATTATATCATTGCATTTAAATTTAACACCATTAAATAAATAAATCCACTTGTACGAAACTTACTGCACAGCAGAGCGACATCCAGTTAATGTCAATAAATTATTATTCAAAGGGACAATAAGCTTGAAAATATAATACAAAGTTTCTGATTTATTTTTACAATAGCGGTCAAATTGAAAATTTAAAACAAGGTTCCAAGGAAGTATAGGTTATTTTATAAGGTTGCCATTGTTTTAAAATTATAATAGTAATAAGAGAAATAAGTATTTTTTTGTTTATTGGTTGCCATTGGTATTGGATTGTGTATTGTAATGAGAATTTGTAATATTATCTAATAAAATGTTAAAATACGCTATAATAATTTATAGTTAAATTGGCTATAACTCTGTTGATATTGTTCAAAATGATTTGAAAAATACAGCATCCACTTGAATTTCCAAATTGGATTATTTTAAATTTCATAATTTAACTAACAATTGGATATGCTTTCTCAAAAATTGTTTTTCGAGAACCTTGTTGCTTTCTGGAATAAAATTATACCAGGGTCGTTTTCGCGTGTTGTATTGCCTGTGTGTCTATTTTAAGGCGTTTTACTTTTTACCTTCCAGGTTGTTTTATTTCGTCTGAATGTTCAAAAATGTAAAATACAAACACATTTTTTTCCCCGGTAGATTTTAATCATTTAAAGAGAAAGAGAGAAAGAAATACCAGACATGGTTGTGGTGCTCTTATATGCTTTCATCCAGTGCATAATTTATAATATGAATTTTTGAAGTTTTAACGTTTGGGTACAACAATAATTTACTATATAAGTCCATGAAATAACGTTATACAAACTACAGCTGATACAAGTGTACTCGAAATATTCCTATATATATGTCTATATGTGTGCATTCATATACTAGTATAATTTACGGGTAGTATGATTGATAATATTATTTATAGTATATATATTATTATGATAATCAGTCAAAAATATAAATATCTTTTCATCATCTGAATATTGTAATGTGTATCATATTGTGACGAAACACATCTCAGTACCTAAAATAATCAGACAATACGCAACACTTATATGTCAAATTATTGACCGCACTCTAACATTCAGACATTGTATGTCCATAATCTATGCGTTTATCGTGATTTCGTGTGTTAGATATCACGTCAATTTATTGTTGTACGAAGAGTTCAGAGAGTATAAGAAAATAAAAACCTGAACCTCCGTACTATTTGAACTCTACACGTGTGTGTATTATAATATATTTTGTAAGTATAATTCTGTTCTTCGCTCAGTACACCTACGTAATTGAAAAATTTATATACGTAATATAACAGACCACTGCAGTGGCGTACGGTCAGGACAACCGAGGTTTGCGTTGCATACCCGCTTAAAAAGGAAGAAAAATTAAAAAACTAAATTTATAATATTAATTGGTAATATTTTATGCTGTAATATAATTATTTTATTTTAGATGATTCACACCTATACAACAAGACTGCTACAACTCTAAATGTATTAATTTTGAGTTAAGACTTCTTTCGATTATAGTAAATGATTAGATGTTTAGATCTAAAGAATGCAAGGACGCCACATTCAATATCATTTATAACTTGGCACCAAAAAGATGTGTAACAGTATTGAATTGTTCAACTTTTAGATAATTTCTAAAGCAACAGAGCCATATTTTAGTTATATGTTATATGTCAGTATGTCTATGTTATTTAATTTATTCTATTAAACACTGAAATAATAATTCAAGATTTCTTTATTTATATAATTATATTTGTGCCATTCTTGCGCTTAATGTAAACTCATTTTCGTGTTAGATGTTGAGAGGAAACCATAAATTATATCTGATATTGTAGCTGTAGGTATTATGAAAAACGTTAGTTTTATATTTTCAAATTGGTAGACATTTTTACTGCCACGTCTCAAAATATGGCAGTTTTGTGATCACATAAATCGTAAAATTCCATAAGTCTAACTTTTTGGGCTGAGGAGAGTATTTCATAATATTTAATTAAGTCATAATATGAAGTATTTTTATAAATATTTAAATTTTTAATTTCAAATGCATCGGTAAACAACTCTTTAAAATATTTGAGTTTGAAATTTCCAATCACTTTTTCTCAAAGCTTTAATATATAACTTACGACACCTAATGTACAGAAGAGCTGCGGCGCATCCGAGTTGGGTCCCGAGTATTAGGGTTAAATCGCAGGTACTACACTAGTTGGGTCCAGGATATTGTTAGGTACTATACTAGTTGGGTCCGGGATTTTTTTAGATACTACACTAGTTGGGTCCGTAATTTTTAGAGGTACTATACTAGTTGGGTCCTGGATTATTATTTAAAATATTATACAATAATATTAATACAATTTTATTAAATTGAAAAGTAAATGAAAAGTACTTATACGTATATAATAATGTGACTATTATCGGATATTTCTCTCATGGATTTTTCGAACATTCGTGTAATAATATCAGTGTTATCGGTAATATCTGATAATTTTTGACATATCTTATAATAAACTATCTGGAACAGCGATAAATGCCGGTTAAACCTCGACGAGTTATCTATCAACATAGCTTACACGGTGCACACCTATAGTTACATATTGGTAGTAAGTGTTCTGCATTCTAACCACTAGCACTATGGAAGATTCTAACGTTATGTTCAGTGAAAAGGGCAAAAAAATATATATTATAGAAGGATATAAATTTTCATTTCACAAACTTCTGAAAAATGATATTGAAAGATGGAGATGTATTCATAGATCATGTAAGTCATTTTTTAAATATAACGAAAATCAATTTATTGATCAAAATTTGACACATAATCATAATTGTGATTCCGAAAAAATATTAAATAGGCAGATATTAAATAATAATTTAAAGAGAAAAGCTCAAGAAGATATATGTGAGAAACCTTCTAAATTATTACATTCCGAAATAAAAAACAATGATATAGATACATTAACACGTTACGATTGTACACTTATTAAAAAAAATATTCATAACGCGAGAAAAAATATTCTACCAAACATTCCACAAAGTTATGACGAGGTTCACAAAGTATTGAACGATTTAAATATAAAAACTAACAGACAAGAAAATTTTTTATTAATTAATGATAATCAATATAACATAGTTATTTTTTGCACAGTCGAAAATTTAAATTTTTTAAGTAACATGAACACATTTTACGTAGATGGCACATTCAAAAGTTGCCCAAAAATATTTATGCAAATGTTTACAATACATACAATACATAATAATCATTATATTCCACTTATTTTTTGTCTACTCCCAAATAAACAAAAAGAAATTTATACTCAAACTTTTAGGATGTTATGTAATGAATGCGAAAAACTTAATTTGAAATTTTTACCTCAAACAATATATGTAGACTTTGAAGAAGCTATTCATAATTCTATTTTATCAGTATGGCCGGAAATAAATATTAAAGGGTGTAGATTCCATTTAGGACAGAGCTGGTGGCGGAAAATTCAAAATTTGGGACTAACAAACGAGTATAAAAGTGATTCTGAATTAAGTAAATATCTCAAATATTTTTTTGGCTTACCATTTTTACACCCAGAAGAGGTGGAAAATTGTTTTATTGAAGATATAATGAGTATCCAACCGAACGACAGTAAAATTCGAGAATTCACTGATTATGTTTTTGATAATTATATTAATGAAGAATCGAGATTTCCACCAAAAATTTGGTCAGAATTTAATGCCTCTACAATGCGAACCACAAATTCCTGCGAATCATTCCATTCTCATTTTAATTCTATGTTCTACACAGCACACCCAAATATTTATCAGTTCCTAGAAATTTTAAAAAACGTACAAATGGATACTTATATCAAAATGAGAAGTGTAGAAGTAATGAAAAAAAGAAACTACATTTTGCTAAAAGAAAAATTTATAGCTGACAATATGAATAAAAAAATTGCAGGAATAATCAATCGATTTGATTTTGTAAAATTAATGTCGTATAAATTTTTACCAACACACATGTGATTTTTAATATTTTTTAATTTACACCTATATGGCTATATTTATATTATGTAATATGTATTTTTATACTTTGTTTTTAACCTTTTAAATATTTTTACCAACACAAAAGTGATTTTTTTTTTTATAAAATTCTAATAACTTATATTTTAATGGAAAAGAAACAAAACAAAAAAAAAAAAACTGTAAAAAACATTTTTAACCATACCTGTGGTCTAAATAGATCATAGACAGTCCTAAGTCTGTTGAAATGGGAAGGAAAATGTTAGTATAGTGTAGTACTTAAATCCGGGACCGAACTAGTGTAGTACCTATAAAAATCCGGGACCCAACTAGTGTAGTATCTAAAAAAATCCCGGACCCAACTAGTATAGTACCTAAAATAATTCGGGACCCAACTAGTGTAGCAATTATACATTTGGGACCCAACTCGGATGCAGCCAAGAGCTGTACACACTTGCCCACATTTTTTGTTTACCCTTGTACCTTATACCTGTTCATAATAATATAGTACAGTTACCTAAACATGCCTACAAAGTACAAAGCATACATAAATATATTATACATAAAAAAATGTAATTTGATTTGAATAAAATATTATGTATAATGTATATTTTATACATTGCGCTGTCATGCACTGTGTTAATGTATTGACATTTATTTTAAGCTATTTGTAAAATAAAAAAATGGTTGTTTTTTTTATTTGAACCATTTGGAATGTATTTTAAACACTTCTTTTTTGTCAATGTAAATTTAAAAGTCATTAAGCCATTTCTTAGTTTAACCTTTTAAATAATTATTTTTAAGTATTTTTCTGAGACAGAATAATTATGATCCCTTGGTCAGAAAACGCATAATAATTATAGATACATTAATAAATAGTTGGTTTATTGGTGTACCGAAATAATCGTAATAATTATATTTTTAACCAATGTAATTTAAACTATTATCAGTCATCTGTATTTTTCTGATAGTTAATGTCATCATTAAATGTTTAGATTGTGGAATAATGTGGTGCGATAATTGGCCTTATTCACAATCGAGTTCTGCAAACTATGACTAACGAACCCGACTGCTAAAACCAGGGTATTAGTGACAAATCCTCGCCACATATACACGTTTTCTAACCTACCATACCCTCCCACACTGTTAAAAACCTATTAAAATAACCCCCAGGTTAATGGCCATAGACGTTAAAGAAAATTGATTATTATTAATATCTATTATTTTTTTCAATTAAGTCGCTTGTCTATTTTGGACGAAATTTCAGACAAATTTATACATTGTTAGATATAGAGCTGACATAATAATATTCACCACATACACATCAGCTAGGGCATAACTACAATTTTTTTTAAGGGGGAAGGGGGGGGGGTAATTTTAAATATTTTACAATACATCGAAACACAAACTATAACTTTTATTTTATTTATAAACATTTTACATATTAGTTATTTACGTATTTTATGATCGACAAGGCTCAGCAAGTTAATTATTATTTTTTAAAACGTAAGTAAGGTTAGATTAAAATGTACTTATCTTTTTTTATAAACTTTAGAAGTTTCAAGTTAACTAAAAGATAGATAAAAGTAACTCAACTTGGTTAAAAATCAGTTACTATTTTTTCATATATAATTGAAACTTTTTTTAAAGCTAACAAATATGCAATTACATAGAAATTTAATACAGGTCTTGAAATTTAGATTAATGTATGTATTAAAATAAGGGAAGTACTAATGTACTTTAATAGGTACTCAATGACGAAATCCAACAAAACATTAAAATTATTTTCATGCATTTGCTTACCTAACTGTCTACAACTAAGTACTATTCGATTTTTAATAACCAAATTCATTTATATAATACATAATAATAATAATAATTATAATACATAATTCATAATATAAATTATCACTTATACATTTAGGTGTTTATATATATTATAAATGGCACATGTTAGCTGGGCCGGCTAGTTACCTTTTTTGATGTTACCTCGGTCCGGAAATTTTAGGTACCTATTAAAAAAGGTCTATTGCAAGCACATTAATAATTTTTATCCTAAAAAAACCTTGCTTAAATTGCAATCACTGAATATCAAATTTTAGGTGTTCAATTCAGCTGAAATTCTACGAATAAATAAAAACATAATTTTACCTATGTAATTACAATTAATAAATATACAAACGTGTATGGTCAACTAAGTTTTATTTTTATTTTTCTCAGTGACGTGGTTACTCTCAAAACTTTTCTGTTTGTTATAATATATTCTGTTATAATTATACTCTGTAAATTTGAAGGACTATAACAATCGTTATAAATTATTATTTATTACTTATAATATTCATAAATAATACTTGATATTTTTCTGATTATTGTTATTTTTTTTTTATACAATTTATCTTTAAAAAATAGAATGTATTTTAAACCTGTGGTTTTAGGAAAATAATGAAGGTGACAATAAAATTAATTAACTCATAGGTTACTCCATAACACGAAAAGACAGTTTTTCATATGCCTTGTCACTTAATTAAAATATGTATAATATCGGTACCTGAAATATTTTTTATTTCGTGTCCTTTGGTATTATTGTTTTAAAACTTAAATTATAAATACATTATTAGGTATGATAGGTAGTATGAATATAAAAAATGAATAAAAAGTTATATTATAATAACTACATAATATAAAATTATTCGTGTAACAATAATTTTTAGTTATTACTTGTAGTTATCTGTTATTGTTGGGTGACATTTGCTAAAACATTAAAAATTTTTTTAGTATATATCGATTGAGTGACTGCTTATTCCACGGATAATACCGTTTATGCGAAAAGTAAATATTAATTATTGGTTTGTAGTTAAATTGATTTATATACCCATTGTAATATTGAATGTACCTACATTGTCAATACTGAAAAATAAAGCCATACGCAAAATACATAGTAAATAATTAATAGTAAACTCTTAACTTCAAAAAGAATATTGATATAGTAATATTATAATACAATAATATACAGGCAGCATAATGACAATTTTAAAATTAATAAAACAAAATCATATATCTAAGATGCCAATATACATAAAAGAAATCAGGACTTGCAAAACTCATGATTACGTTATGATAACGTCGTTATATTTGACAAAAAAGGACTGTCATTTGTAAGTGTAATTATAACTTAAAATGATAAACGAAAATGATTAAATACCACAAAACCAAACATAATGATTAACAAAATAGTTAATATATCATTATACAAAACGTAATTTATAAAATATCATTAAAAGAAAAATAATTTAAAATCAATTTATTTAATAGTTATAATATTGACTTCGTAGAAATATTTATTTCATGCCATTTATTTTTGTCTTAGCAAACCTAAGAATTTATTATATATTTCGTATCCGGGCCATATTACTATTATTAGCTTTTATTTTTAAATTAAGAATGTATTAAAGAATTTTATTGCCAAAAAATACCTATTATTATAATAATGATTAATGAATAATGAGGCACTGATATATAAAATAGGTATACTTTGTGTACCAAATTTATTGTACCAACTTCTTTAAAATAGTCTAGGAAATATATTAATTACTATACCTAGGTGTTGCATAGAATAACAATATTAAATATTAATTACATATTGAATTGTAATTTGCTGTTCAACGAAATTTTTTTTATATTAATTAATTTTGAAAACGTTTCTGAACGTCGTCTGGTTATTATTTTACGGAAGTAAAAACAATTTCACTTGCCCAAACGGCATAAATGATAACAAAATTGTTTATGAATTTTTTGGTCAAAATTTCTACCTTCGCCTAAACGCCCAGGTTAACCATCAGATTCCCCCTTCCCACCACTGACCGTTAAATCACTTTATTTGTGCCTTTGGTATTACCACTCCAATTCATTTATATCTTTCATTCGTTATAACATCCAACATAAAAAATTCCTAGGCACGCCACAGTCTCAGCTTAATCTAACCTCGTATATCTTCACTAGAAGCTTATATAATATATTTTATGGTTATCTAGTAATTTATGCTTCGTCTGTAAGATAAAATAAAATGCAAACTAATTACCGAAGAACAAACTTAAATTGAACATTCTTTTGTGTATTTATATATTTATTTATTTTCTTATCTACTTAAGAATCGGGGTTCTTGTACCCGCATCTGGTTATGCGAAATACCAGATAGTTATGACATTTAGTGATTCAAAAAGTTTAGAGTCTCGCTAATCCGGACAATCTATATTTCGTACTTTAGTAAATACTCATGTATAATGTATACATTTGGGAATACCCATGATTGAGATATTATCGTTTCGATTACATATGTATTGTGTTAGTATTATTTTTTCAAGTGAGTTCAGTCTTATTTTCTTTAAATTTGTATTGATATATGTATATATGTAATACATGTATCATAATAATAATAACAATAATAATTTGTAAGGTAAAACTGTAAATCAATAGATTTTGAATTTGTATAAATACATAAGGTGTTTTTTGTTTATGCTTATTATTAAGTTAAAAAAAACGTCATTCCGTTTAATCTGGATTTTCGATAATCCGGATAGAGCCCGGTCCCATCTAGTCCGGATTAGCGAGACAACTTTAAAACTACTAAAACATATTATGCTCCCGTAGTTCAGTCCCATAAATCATAATAATACATGTTCGATATTTGTTGGTATCACACTACCTATCCATTAAGTTCTACTAATTTTTAATTCACTGTATTCCCGTTTTTAGCTTAAGTTTTAAATTATTAGTTACATTGGTAAAAGTTTTTTTCAAGCTTTAAATACCACCACATGCCACAGCTCTGTATAGTGAAGCTTATAAGAATATTAAAAATAATAGCAAGACGATTGATACTAAGTGGATATAATACTGACCACCACATGTGAGTAGTTATAATTTAATATAAATATATGTAACAGTAAAAGATGTTAAATTTATATTAACGTTATTAACTAGTAATTAAAGTTAATAGATAATAATGAATATTTTACAAGATTTACAACGTTAATTACTAAGGATTTACGTTAATTCTAAACAATATTAGTTAATCATGTTATATATGAATATTTCTTACACACACACACACACACACACACACACACATATATATATAAGGGAGCATGTAACTATACTCGTATCGGTATTGTAATTGAACACAAAGCGTCCGTGGCGCAGATTCGGTGCACATTCCGACTCAACACACAATGGTGACCCTTGTTTAGCTGTATACATAGCGATTGCTATCGCGTTCCGGTGATCTGCGCAATCGGCACCATCTTCGGTTATGGACGGATGCTGGGCGGTCTGGGAGAGAACAAAATAATAGAGGGTGTAAAAATAAAAACGTCCTTATGTATTGTATATTTTTTCTTATACACTGGTTTTTTTATCCCTGAATATTTTATACATAGGATATTTTGACCTTGGATATTTTGACTAGGATATTTTTGTATAGGATATATTTTCCTAAAAATATTTTGAAAAAGTACTTAGATAATTATAATATAGTTTCTAAAAGTAACTGTATTTAAAATCAAGGACTTATATTCGAATATTTATTATTTTCCTCATACATTTTCGTCTATAATCACTCACAAAAAAAAAAAATCAAGAATAATATTTAAGAGGACGCTATATCCGTATGTGTTGTCTTTGGCTTATAAATGTACAACATGGGGGGTTACCAGCGGCCTAAAGGACATCCAGCCTTCTTGATACTATATACTTGACCGAAAAATGAGATATTTCTACAAATGAAACCCAAGACCATAGGCACAATTTGAGATTTTTTATTGGTGAGAGATAGCTAAAATTTTATAAATACAACACCAATCAATATTCCGCGGCCTTAACTACAACAATTGAACAAACAATATCACAATTTTAACAATTAACCACTAGAAATTATAAAATTACATTAAAATAAAAAATCAGGTTGACATCGACCGACGATCAAATTTTAAGAGCGATATACCCTACTAGATGTGGGTGCCTGTATTAACAATAATATCCTTGACGGAGGTAGGTATAGTAAGTTTCTAAAAGATTCTCAGGAACGTTAAAATAAACTCGTTTGAAAACAAAATCAAGTAACCGTCAATATAATGACGAAATAAAAAAATATATAATATAAATTGTATAGATTTCAGTTATGAGAATATATTATAACCATAGCGAAAAAAAAATTCAGATCAATTATTTTTAAAACGCGATTTATTGTATACGATTACACACGTTATAATAAAATTATTGTAAAAAGTAATAATAACATTTTTATTTTTCATTATAATCGTGATGGTGATTGAGGGTGGGTTGATTTGGCCGTAAGGAGGCTAAGCCCTTAGGGCAGCCGTAGGTAATTAGTGGGCGTAATAATTGCTTGTAAATTAATAATGAGCATTTTTTTGTATAACTGATTTTTTGTTTAGGATAGGAAATAGCATTGAGAGGCGCTGGTGTGCTTGTTGCAGTTTAGAAGCTAGGTATGTGAGGCCAGCAGGTTAACCTCTTGTCTAGCGTGACACCTAGGTACTTGACAAAAGGCTGCCAAGGTATGGAATCGTTGTCGAATCTTAGAGGTGGTGGAGTCGCGCGAGTAGCGACGTAAGCTAAATATGACTGCAGTATTTTTTGAAGCTTTTATTTGTATTTTCCAGCTTTTGCATCATTTTGCTACTAAGTGTAAGTGATCTTGTAAGTTGTTAGTTATCGCTTTTACGTTACGGGATTCACTGTAAATAGTTGTGTCGTCTGCGAATAGGGCGATGTTTGTGTTTGGTGACTGCGGTATATCAGATATGAATATATTGAACAATGTAGGTCTCAGTTTGGACTCTTGAGGTACCTACAAAAGTAGAGAGAGATTTAAATAAAATCACCTGACCGATGTAGGTAGTACAAAAGTCAATAATGTTTCCGTGAGCGCTGTTATTGAGTTTGAATATATTTGAATAAATTCGACTAAAAAATATATTGTTTCTACAAATAATGACGGTAGGAGATCAAATTGTAAATGAAAAATTAATTAATTCCAATAACAATTTTTTTTTTTTTTTTTGATGAGATCATTATTCAGGTGAAAATTACAAGCTGGTTCACGTAAAAAATTGGTTGGTCGTTCGCGCATCGAGCGTGTATTAACAATTTAACAGTAATAACTAATGCGTATCTATTAGTTGTAGTAAGTGCAATTACATGAACTCATATAATTCACCAATAACATATTACGAGTATATAATTCCACAGGTTTAAAAAATAGTTATATTTAAAATTATTTAAAATTTAAAAAATGATGTATGCTTTGTGTTGTTTCTTTTTTTGTGAACGACCAATTGTCGAATTTGTCAATTTAAAATAATTATATGATTATAGATAATTAAGTATAATTTTAATAATTGTTATACAGTTTCAATTTATAATTTTGTAATTTATTTGTAAATGTCAATAATAACCAACTACCTAATGAATCTTGTCAAACTTAAATAATAACATTTTACTTGCATAATTTTTCAATTTTTAGATTCTAAGCTTAACGATGAATGTATGACAAGGATGGGTATTTTTGTTTGTCATTACCTTTTGGGACAAAAAAAAATATAGTAGATAGGTAGGTACACGACGTTTTCACTGAATATTTATTTTATCATTTTCATACTTTTCCCACTTTTTCTTTACATCATCAATATTTCAAAATATTTTGACTCGTGTTGAAGTTATTATAGGCATATGAAATTCTCGATTATTATAATTATTTTTTTATGAATGTACACAAAAAAATTTTCATTTGGTCAAAAAATGTTTAATTGCAATACAAGCATCCTTATAAGTTGTCGCCATCGAAAAAAAAAAAAAAAATTAAGCCTAAATTAATAAACTATTAAAATATCTATTTAATATAATATATATTAAACGTAAAATTAAAATACTTTCTGTACCTATAATCTAATATATTATTCCTATTTTAATTTCAATAAAAAATAATTAGACCACAATGTTTCGTAATTTAATGGCATGCAAGAAAAAAAAATAGGTAATTTTTAGCATGTAATGTTTGAAAAAAATACCATTCGAGTGAATTGTCTGGATTTTTGTTTTGGGTTTATGACAATTTTTATTAAGGCTGTGGATCGTGGACGTCTTTAGAAATATTAAAACCCAATGATCTATACCCATATGTGATTTTATATTGAAGGATTCGACTATTCTACATTTTTACATTTACCTAGGTGGAAATCGGGGAGGGGTGCTTGAGGAGACCAAGTTCCCCCATAAAGTTTTAAGTACATGTCCTGGCTCTTTACAATTTATATAGGAACCTAAACATCTATTAATTTATTGTCTTAATTGTAAAATGTATTTTTAAAATCTTGGAATTAATCATAAATTTAATATTAACTTTAGGCATTCTTTTTGTCAACTATCATTCACGTTTCGATAAAAATACATTGTAATATAATATTTTTTAACTAATTAATATAATCATAATAATTGTTGACCAACATTTAAGCAGATATAAAATTAGTTGTATCTCAATTAATTTAATGACTTAATAATTTCTGCTTTGAATAATTTTGAAATGTTCAAACGTAGGTTCTTATTTTTTTTTTCTAAATTATTTATGATAATGATTATAACGATTATTATTAATATGATTGCTTAGTTTGCAAAACGTTTTCTTTTGAATACATCTTAGTTACTACATGCCGACTATAACATATTGTTTCATCGGTAGTTATTTTGTCATTAGTTTTATCACCGTCTCGTTTCATATTTGCTATTATCGTTTGTACTGCGTTTGGTAAATGTTAAGCGTATAAAAGTCAAATAAAAATATTCCACCATTTCAAATTAATAATTTTTACATATTCTGAATAGCGTGTAAATATAATACAATCATCCGCATATATTCGGGCTCACAGTAAAGTCCGAAGTGCCAAGTTTGTGTAAAAAGATAAAATATACACCAATCTCACATTTCCACGTAAATTACAAACCAACTCATAAAATAATGTTTTATATTACAAGAATATTTTATTGAGCATAATATTGACACAAATTGCTAATTATCCTTATTAATATTATTTATGGTTAAGAGAATGCTGCACCCGTGTATGTTGTCTCTGTCTTACAGATGTACAACATAACAAAAACTGTATTGAGCGGGATAGAACCACTCAGTCTGTATAATCCTAGTAGAGACACTGAAAGTGTGCACAATTTAGAAGTCAATGTTTTCTTTGTCATAGAGTTTTTATTTGTTTGATACCATTAATAGGAAATAAGTCTGAATGCTTTTAAAAATCTGGTATTTTTATATTTTCTAAACTTAAATAACTTTTTATACATTGGTTTTATCAAAAAAATTAAAACTCTACGACTCAGTTAAAATTCTCTTGTATTCTTAGTGAAAAATTGGTTTTTAGTTATAACTGTGAAACCGGGTCCCCGCATAAAACAGTTTTTGTTATGTTCAACATTAGTAATAAAGGAGAAAAAACTTGCAGTTGTAGAGTCCTCTAAAGTGATTTTTCAATTTTTAAAGTACCCACTTACTTTTCCAGTATCTACTTGTATATTTATTAAATTCACCAGTTTTAGTGCGTACGAGACAGTTGATGAGTATAATAACATATCTTCTTAATTTTTTGAAATAAAATGTAGTAAGAATATTCCTTACAAATATTTTGCTTCATCTAACATAAATGCATTATTTTATTTTTTATTATTTACTTAAGTCATTTTCATAAACACGATGTCAACTATTGAGTAGGTATTTCGTTTTAATATATGCATATTAAAACATGAATAGTTATAACTCGTATAATAACGACTTAACATCATAATAAGATACCTATACTTCACCGCGTAACGTGTAGGCGTGCGTGATTATGACCTAAGAAAATACTACAATTGCATTGTAAAATAGGTTATTTTATAGTATTCTATGGCTTGCATTTATATAGCCATTGCACGTATAATTATATAATGTATTACCTACGTCATAAGGTTAGGTTCGCAGCCGGTCGCAGTTCGATCCTCGGCCACCGCGCGGCATTTTTCTCCGGACAAGTCGCGGTGACCGGAGAACAAGTGCCGCCATCCCCCAACCGGGCATGGCAGAAACCCACGGGTGCCCAATAGAAATTCTGCCAAACACAAACACACACGTGTATGAAACGAGAAAAAAAACCTACATAACTAGGTACCTACTCATAAATATTGAGTTATATTGCCAGTCCTGATTTATAAGTAGGTAATCCGTTGATACTCAATACTAAAGGTATGTATAGCCTGGTAGGTTGGCCAGAATCCTTATCTATTATATAATATTTTAGTTATTAATAAGTAATATTAGCTTACGTGTTACGTGTTCCAATATAAATGTTAGTACATTTCAGTATTTCGTTAAGATGATCTTCAAGTCACAAACAATATTCGACTCGGTATTCGGTTCAAACATTTTCTTCTAGTTATATCTATTTAACCGATGATGATGTATATTTTATTTGACTTTAAATTTAATTAACAAGGTACTAGGAACTTGTATAATAAGTTACTATTTATAGTTTGTGATTTTACTAAAGTAACAATTTATAATCTAAAATAATGATTTTTCTTAACATCAATATGTTTTAATATGTCTGTGGGTCAAAAAAAATGGGTTACGTAAAAGATACAATTAAGTGATTTTCTATTTTGACCTCTTAAAAGTACCAATTAAATCCAATTTGCTATCAGAAACCATATTCAAAGTTGAAGTGGAAGCATTATTTCGACTACTTGTTGATTGTCGTGTAGGTACAGACACAACAAACTTAAAAAATAAATGAATCTCCATAACATTTTAAAATTTATTTATAATATTTACCGTACTTAGCATTTTATCATTTAAATTTTAATTAGTTATACATATTATACATCAATATATTGATTTTTAGCATCATTTTCAAACGTAAGTGCTAAATTCCTAACATTGTACAGTTATTTGAATTAAATAGACCTCTATAGGTACCCACCGTCTGCGTTTTTAAAAATGTCACTTCAGCACTTCATTAATAACTACACATATGAATTATACATTTATACAATACATTATAGGTATGATTTTGTGTATAATAAAATGTATGGTAATATGGCGATTATATCAACTTACAAAAAATTATATTATAATAATGATACAGAGCCCTTTCGTGACAGTTCACATTCACACAATATTAGTCAACCCAACCACGTTTAACGCTAGTCGAATAATAAATATTATGTCAATAGACATTGTTATTGTCACGTTTGTCGACGTCTCGAGGTATATAAGAACTGTAGGCCACCCCAACCCCCACGACACTCACACGCGCGGAGTCGGTCGCCAGACCTTGCACACACACATATTATTATATAGTCATCCGTTACTCGGTCGTTGCAGCCCTTTATGGCGTACAGTAATGGCGGAGTAAAATGTCTTTGTTAAATGTCTATAAATAATGTTTTTGTCGTTGTGTGGTAGTTACATATATGGTGTATGTTCCTTTTAATATGTTACGAACGAGACCCGTGTCCCGCTGCATTCGGTTTTAGGGGTAGAAAACAGAACGAATAGCCGCCTGATCGAAAACCGTCACTTGTAGTGTACATCTAACAGCAGGTGACTCTGCAAGGGAATCAACAATGCTGTCTGGCGTCTACCTGTACGGCGCCTATACCGGCTTTGTCTGATTCGTTCTTAAGGGCTTAAGGCGGCTTTTAGTGGCTATTGTTTAATTGGTAACATTTAGGCAATTTATTATCTCTCAGACAAGCTTGAAAATATTTTTATACTTACGCGAGTATATTAAAATGAATAAAGCCAATAAGCTGACAAAAAATTAACATATTTCTAGAAGTACCTACAATTTTAATTTTGAAAAAAAGATTTGAATTCATTACCTTTCATTCTGTGTTTTTTAGGAGTCGATATTCGATATTTTAAAAAGGAAAAGAATTTACTTAATTTCTCAAAATTAAAATCTACTTTAAAATGAGACAAAAAAAAATTGAATGTTTTTTCTACAAAACATAGAAAGAGGTTAATGAATTCAAATTAGTATTACAATTAAAATTGGACTACTAGAAGTATGTTTATTTTTCACCAGCGTATATAATTCAATCGCATAGAGCCTTCTAAAAGATTAATATAATATTATTTTGGTTGTCGCAAGACACTCGGTATATATTACGCTGGTTTAGAATAAAATGGTTCCATCGTGTTACTTAAAAATTGTCCAGCTAAGTGTTTTTTAAAATTCAACATGAAATAATTGTATTAACTTGTAATGAATTTATTTCAATTTATTACCAACTTAAATGCCCACATTAATTTTTGCTGAGGTAGGTACGTCCTCTAAAACATGTTGACTATATATTGACATAGGTCATAGATCAAAAAAATAAAAACAAAAGTATATCGGCTAAGAATAAAAAGGTTCTTTTTCATAGAACAATTTTTTTTTACTTTTGAGAAGATCCTATTAGTTGGAACCTTTTTATATTAATTTGTTTTATCAGTGACGCTTACTCATAAACATTTAGATAAAAGTTATGTTGTATTTTATATTTATTTAGGTAATAATAATAATAGTAACCGAGATAATAGTTATTAACGTTTATTAGAGCTTGACAATTTTATGGATAATAACAATTTTGAAATATTATAATAGTTTATGCTTTTAGGTTCCGAGCGAAGCAAAATGTATTGATTTTCAATTATGCTTTTTTTATTTTCATTTTTTATTTTGTGTCTGTGTAGTGTGTACACTATAGGTAGTCGAATATTTATGCTTCAATTTTCATTTTTAATATCTTTTCCGATGGAAAAGTGAATTTAGTCAACGCATTCAGGATTTCAAACTTACAAGATTTTCAGTAGTTTTCAAAATTGCCATGAAAACAAAAAATAAATAAATAAAAAGGAAATTTATAAGCAAATTCGGGTTTCGAGATCATGTCATTTTCACTTAATTTTTAAATTAGCATTTTCTATACACCATACAATTTCAAAAATATTTTGACTCCTGTTAAGCTAACTATAACCATACGATTTTTTCGATTTTTATTTTACAGAGCGCATTGAATTATGATTTTTGATTTCGTTACTTAAAACAAAAATAATAAAAAAAATAGCTTTAGAAAATTGTCTTATTCAAAATAAACTCAAATAAAGACGAGTACTGACGAAATACTGGTTATACCGGTACCCCTTCCTCTCCTTGCTATTACTCTACACAGCTCAATGGAGTGGGAAGACGATAGTCGACAGTCGACGGACGATAGTGGAACAGCCGTCGATAGACTCACAATAGTCAGTCAGTCACGCTCTTTCACAGACCACTTACGCACACAACCGATAGTCATAAACCGATACCACTGACAGCGCTAGGTACTCGCATGCATGTACATATTTTTGTAAGTCGTAAATCCGCTGTTATCATCGTCATCTCGTTTTGATATTTGAATTTCGAAGAAGTACGTTACGTTTGTTATCGTCTAATATAAGGTAATGGATCTTCACAGATAATAAATTTTTCGGCTCCATGCACAAATTAATGTCTTATATTTTGACTCTTTAAAAGGGGCCAATATTATATACATGTTATTTTATATATGGGTCAAAAAAATTCTTTCGTGCGAAGATCCGTTCAATATTATAAAATGTTGTTTCATTGCTTGTATTTACAAATCACAAATTTCTACCATTTTTGAGTATGATACATTTTTTCATTTTGATAGTAATTATCACTCAGGGCAAGATGGCAGGTATGCTACAGATCGACGACATCCCAAACGCTGCACCGGAGGATTCTGTGCTTAACTCGTTGCTAGACGATTTTTTTCAACACAGGCATTTCAAGAATCCGACCCAGAGAAAAGCTACTGTTCAAATATTGAAGAGTAAGTACAATATATAAATCATCCGTCCAAAAAATGTAACATATTTATTTCGAAAAAGTTAGGAGAGAAATATATTTTAAAAACAATTTTTTGAAGAAGAATTCATTGCAATATTAATCCAAAGTTTCAGATTGCCATCTATCAATTAGGTAATTAATAGTGGACCGTTAAAAATGGGGCATTACTAGCTCAAATATAAATCACAATAAACACATTGCGTTTGACAACTTGTGATAATTTAATTAAAATGTAAAATGAGACATTAAAAAAAGTTCAAGATGTTTCATAAAAAAAAAAAGTGGTCAGGGACTAAAAGTATCCACGTAGATCAGAATATTTATAACAATATTATAATTAGAGAGCGGACTTTTAGGTTTTTACGTGTTTTACGTATTATTTGCCAAATAAAATTAGAATATTCTGCATCAAGGAAGCATAAACAAATTTTTAGTTAAGATAGCAAGTATAGAGACATAGAGTCCAAGGAAAAAAATGCAATTCATCAACATCCCAACTCTAATAATACCTACTATTATAAATTATAATTGATATATAAATATATATGAATATATTTAATATTTCGGATGTGTTTTTCGAAAATTAATTTTTACAAAATTAAATAAATTTTAAATCTGTGGTTTAGGAAAAAATAGTATAACGTGAAAATAAAATTAATTAAATTGTAAGTTACTTAAAAAAAAAATAACTCGTTAATTAACTAAGTTATAAAAGTAACTTAACTTTTTAACTTATTAGCTCGTTAATGCCCAGCCTTGTCGATAGGTACATAAATAATGTGCATGATGTGTAATATGAGTGTACCTATAATAATTTAAAACAATGTTGTGTTTTATTTTATTTCATAATACACAAATAAATATTTTTTTTTGTTTTAAAGGAGAAACCGACGTGATTGTTTCGTTGCCCAAGGGATATGGAAGAACTACATGTTTCCAACTTCCTATACTTATATGCCAGCAAAAGGTCTCAATAGTTTTTGTTGGCCTATCATCACGGGTTAATGTAATAGATTAATGGAGTTTTATTTTTGATAAAATAAAAAAATACCTGTTAAAAATATTTTTAAAAAGTTGTTAATTCCGTAGATGCAAATAACCCGTTTAAATCGTGAAGATGTGTACGTAGAAGTTCTTGATGCAGAGACGTCATCAGAAGAATGGGGTCTTGTACAAAGCACTATTCATCGTTTGTGCAATATGTTGAGTTCTCATAATAGTATTCTCTACGTAACACTCGATGTAATCTTTAATGTTAACTTCTCGGTTAGTAAATTGAATACCACATAATATTGAATCACCTATGGTTTTAACTTACATTTTATTATGTACTTGTATGAATCTTTACAGCACTTATTGCGTTATTTAATTGAAACGAATAACTTGGGCTACATAGTAGTCGACGAATCATACTGTGAAAATCAATGGATGTCAGGCCAGAAACAAAACTATCATGCTCTAGGGTTACTCAGGTGTATTTGCAACCACATTCCTTGGGTAGTGGCCACTATAAAAACCAATATTGAAGTGAATATGAAAAGAATAACCAAAGATTTTAATAATTTGAAATAATTCATCTTGTTTTATGATTAGGTTGTTAATCGCATTAAGTCAACACTTTGTCTTAGAACACAAAGACCTGATATCCCTAAGGATTCAGTTTTATGGTATGGATTACATTTTGAAGATGATGCTGTAGTTGACAATTAAGCCAACAAAGGTAATTACTAATTATTAAGTTGATTAGCATAGGAACATACTTCAGAATAAATTAAAAATTAAAACTCAATTTCATTTAATTATAGGTATTTTTAATGTAAATAAATCCCTGAATCAACTCTTTGGACCAACTGAATCATGCAAAATTCATATTTCAAACTAAGTGACAGACTTACACCTCTTTGGCTCCAACATGCACTATTTAACAATAATAATTTAAAAAAAATTAATTTTTATGAAAAATGTTATTATTTATTATTATTTTCATATTATATCTTATTCTATATATTGTTTATTTTTGTATATTTTGTGAATAATTGAAGATATTATAAATATTGTAGTATAAATACTTAGTAATAAGTTGGACTACTTTATCGGAAAAACTTAGTAATAAAAAAACAAAAAAAAATATGTAAATATATTTTTTTTTACTAATTATATAATTTATTTATTCTTACTAAACTCATATAATTTTTATATAAATTAATTTTGGATATATCATTTTTACATATAGGAGGTCCTTCGACATTATTTATTTATTGTCATTTTTATATGGTATTTAATTTGTTTGTTTAAAATAATCAGGAGGTATTATTAAATTTTGTAATATTCTCTGCAAATTGTTATTATTAACTGGTTAAAAATTATTGTCATCATATATTATAATTTCTAATTCTGTTAATATTATTGACTGCATACAAAGAACTTTCTTCAACTGCGTTAAATATTAAATTCAACTTCTTTCAATTTTGGTAACTATTTTGCTTTTTATTCATCCGACCAATTAATCTTTTTATAAATATTACCCATGTTTGTTCTCGTAATATTGAGTTTTGCACCTTTATTTACCTTTGCCTCACTTTTTAGTTTACTAATAGTAAAGTATGGTTTATAATATAACTATGTTACAATGGGAATAGTCAAATTGCACTTATTACCTAAAAATTAATGGTCAATTGTACTTGGATTTAAAAAATTGAATGGTTGAGAACTGCACCTGGGTAAAAAGCAGGTCGTAAGTTCTAAATACTATAAAACAATATAGGTTTTATTTATGGTTAGTCTCAGACCTCAGTTCATTAAATATTTTATTTTGGTGTCTGTTACGCCTTTGACCTGTGTATTGTGGTTTTTGTCTTTGTTCAAAGTAAAATTGTGTACATCTTTATAGTTAATATACCTATAGTAATTATTACTATACTTTAATATTTCTTTCAATTAAAAATGAGTCAAGATAAAAGAACCAGTAATATTTGGCAACATTTTACAAAAATTGACTTAAATTTTGTACCTTGTGATTTATGTAAAAGAAAATTATCATACAAAACAAGCGTAACAAACTTGAAAAAGCATTTATAAAATCCTCATTTGTTATATTCATTTACTACAAAGGTAACATCACATAAATTAAATTATTGTTTAGTTTGGCTTAAATGATTTACGTAAATTAAACTTTTGTTTTTAACTTAGCTTAGAAGTTCTTTTATAAAAAATTTTTTTTATTAAGTATAATAATACTATTTGTAATTATATAGGTAACATATTAAATAATTATGATTAGTATAATAAAAATACAAAAAAATTAATTTTAAAATATGAATATAATAAATAAATACAAACATTTAAGTCAATCTAACAATAATATATATATATATGGTTACATTTTTTTTCTTTATGATCACATTAAATAGGAAGTTTGCGATAATGATAGTACTATTGATGACCATGGCTTCGACATCTGGTGTAAATATTGGTACAGGATTGGACAATCAAAGACACATGCCAGTTGAACTTGAAGCACAAGACAGTATTTCAAACCATTGCAATAGAAAACAATTATCAATTACAAACTACATACCAAAAAAAATGTCTGTTGATACACAAAAAAAATTGGACCATTCTTTTTTAAAACTATTTACAAAAGATTTGTAACCATTCAGTGTAGTTGATGATCCAGGTTTCAAAGAATTTGTGCATTTACTTAATCCTACTTATAAAATCCCTAACCGCCATTCTATATCTAAAGTTTTAATCCCAGCAGAATATGAAAAATGTATGAATGCGATGAAAGTTTTAATTGATAAAGAATTGGAAACTGGTTGTATTACGACTGACTGTTGGACTTCTAAAAATACAGAAAAATTTATGGCTATCACAATACATTGTATTGATTTAAATTTTGTACTTAGGTCAGTTTTGTTGAGTTGTCACCCTTATAGTGAAAATCATACAAGTGAAAATCTTAGTAAGGAGATTAAAAATGTTTTAGAAACATGGAGAGTGGATAAAAAAATTGTATTTGTTGTGTCAGACAATACATACAATATAAAAAATGCATTAAGTACTTTAAAATTAAAAAATCTTGGATGTTTTGATTATACCATTAATTTAATTGTACAGTCTGCATTAAAACAAGAATCCAGTTTCATTGATAAAGTTAAAGCGATTTCAACATGTTTCAGAAAAAGTACCACTACCCATCACAAGTTAATGACTTACCAAACAAATTTAGGGCAAAAGCAACCAAAAAAAATGCTACAAGATGTTTCAACACGTTGGAACTCAACATTTTATATGCTACAGCGTTTTGTTGATTTGGAATTGGCAATTAGAGGAACAATAGAGCTTTTAGACAAAGCTCCAGAACACTCAAACTTAGAAGAATGGTTAACTGTAAAAGAATTTTTGCAAAGTGTTAAGTCCATTTGAAGAAGTAACTGAAGCAACCAGTGGCAAACAGTACAAGACAGGTTCATTGACGATTGTGATAGTTCACGGTCTTCAAAATGTGTTAATCAATGAAAAAATGTAATGAACAAATGGTTTAATTAATAATTTAGTTACTGGTATGAATGACAGACAAAGCCGGGGAAACATTGAAAAAAGTAATACTTTAGGTAATTGTAAGTTTCTGGATCCCCGTTTTAAAAATGTACCATTTGTAAACAACATTAGTATGCTAAATACTGGAAAAAATGACATCATCGATTCCACAAGTCAATAAATTTTTTTGAATAGATTTGAAGTTAGTACTACACCAAATATTGAACTTTCGACATCTGTAAAAAGTACATCGAGCCTAAAGAAAGGACATTTTCAATTTGGGAAACTATTGACACACAACTTACTCATATGCAACTGGTTGAAAGAACTTCAAGATCACGGGCAATAATAGAAGTTCAGCGTTAGATGGAAGAAGCATTAATTCTGAGAGTCTAATCTTTTGGTATGGTGGAAAGAACAAAAACATAATTTTCCATATCTTGGTATTTTGGTGAGAAGAATGTTGTGCTGTTTAAGTTCATCGGTACCATGCGGACGCAAGTTTAATTTTATCTGACCAAAGATGCCGTTTAAATTCTAAAAAGCACAGATGCTGTTGTTCTTAAATCAAAATGGAAATTATTAGGAAGTGTATTAGTCATTACTTGTAAATTGACAATTTATAATTCAATTTTTTTTTTTAGTTGTTCGAAAGACCTCTGCACCGATAATTTAATAATAAATGATTTTTGTTTTAGATTTTACAAAATTATGATAGTTGAATATTTCTTATTTAATGTTCAATAGTCACTAATGTCCAATGAACATTGACACATTCTGTTCCCAATTTCCCATAAATGATGGCCATTTAATTGATGTTTGGTTTAATAGGTACTAATCACCAGTGATACATACTGTTCGTGCTAATACTATACTTTCTATATTCCCTATACATCAATCGAAATGTCACTATAAAGTATAAAGCCCGAATAAAAGTATAACATCATTTAAATTTTAATCTACAAGTCTAAGCACTAAAATATATCAAACTTCAATAGTAATTAATACAATATATCCGATAAAATAATAATATGATAATATCACTTGCGATTTTCACAAAATCGCATATCACATTAATTCGCGGTATCAGTCAGTATCAGTAGCGCCCTGTGCATGATTGAAAATATCGAAAACGAAAAAAGTCGCAATCACTGGTATCTCCATATCCGAGCAACTGCAGTCTGCGACTGCCTAGTGCCTACTTTGCAATCACTGTGAAAAATTAACTGCCATTGCTACTTCGCGCCATCGCTAGATCGTTTGGAGCGTTTTCACCTCGGTATTTCCACAGGCGTCCGTGTCGTTTTTGGCCCGACTAGCGTTGCGCGTTTGTGCTCGAGTTTCGCCGTCGACGTCGCATCGTGACCTTCTGAGCAACGGTAATCCATTGTCGCGTGTACTTGGCCGACACCCGCGCGCGATTATTCGTCGTACGATCAATCGGCGTGTTTTGCAAGATTCCGACGTGCCGTATTCGTCAACTCGCCTGGCGATTCGTCTCCGCAACCAAACCACTTCGAAATCGCTGTTTCCACGCCGTTTCGCGCGACGCCGCCCTCAGTGCCGCGGTTACGTAACAGCGCCGTGGATTTCATAATCCGGTCACTCGCGCCGCCGTCCAGTGTCGCCGTTCAAAGTCGACGTCGTCGTATCGGTTGTTGCGGACAGTCACCGACGCCGCCGATAATCTTCACCCCCGTCCCCCATCGAGAAGCTTGTGCCGAAACGGTATCATCATATTATTATCACATTATTATACGCAACACCTTATTATTATTATTATTATTATTATTATTATTATTGTTATTCGTATCATTACTGTTTGCGGTGCACTGCTCCCGTGGAGACGTCCGCGTAAGCGCAAACGTTATATTATTATTATCAAATATATATTCTTATCTTAACACCATTATAATATTATACTATCGTTTGTGAACACCACATTATTTATATTATAGTTGTCCGGCCAAATGATCGGCAATAGCCGGCAACAAACAAATGAGTAGATATCAAAAATAGCACTGTATACTATAAATATTTGCAATATTTGTGTTGTTTCTAGTACAATACCAGTAAATTATTATTAGCAAATAAAAAAATAAAATCAAAATATTCAAACGGTTATTCTTTATTTGATTATTCTTATGGAGAAAACTTAATTTACAAAATATAAAATTAAAATAATATAAGAATTGGAACATATTGGATCTATATTGGTTCTAAATTAAATTGAATATGGTAGGTTGACCTTCATTTTTCCAAAATTGCATTTGAAAATGTCAGTGTTTTATAAAATGTAATAGCATTCTTAAAAAGTCTCAAGTAGTTACCAAATTACAATTAACTTAAGTTGTTATTCATTTTTTAAATATCAAATTTTGTCCAAATGTGGACTAAAAATGTATATAAAAAAACCTGTGTTTATATATTTTTTAGATTTTTTGGTGACCATAATAACTGCTAATGAGAAACCTGCTTTTAAATTATCAATCAATAGCTATACAAATTAAGCAGTTTTTACACTTTTAACTATAAAATAGTACCCAAATTTTTGAAATTTTGATGAACGTTGTAAAAATTTGAATTTGAAATTCTTATATTATGTATCTCTAATATTTTTTAACTGCTATTTTAACAACTTGTAAGGGACGTTGGATTATTGTTGAATAATTATTGTCATTTGTCTAGTGTAGAATTCTTTAGTCTTAAATTATGTTATTTAAATGGCCATACACACAACAAATAACATTACAGTTTTGTGGTATTGACTATTGAGTGATGGGTTAAATGATATAAGTTGCCACGTAACTTTCCATCTCTTAACTTTCAAATATGTTTATTTGTTATAGCAAAAAATTATTTATTGTATTGCTATTGCCTATTTGTAGAACTAGATGTACTAAATAATTTGTATGATTATTATGTATTACATAATTAATTATTAGCCATGGGAGAATTAGATTATTTGTATTAATTAATTATTATGATTTATTAAATTAAAATGTTCTTCCAAAGGAATATTTTAAACCTTATTAATCAGAGAAAATTGTCTCTAAAAAATTGAAAGAAAAGTGTTTTTTTTAAAACTACATTTTAAACGATATTTCTAATCTGATTTCATCCAATATTTAGCCATAACACCATGTTACTTTATAATACTCTATATTATGCTATTTCAATATGTTTTTGTTAATAAGTAATCATAACAATTATAATCTTACAAAAAATTGGGAAGAAATAAAAAAAAGGGTTTCCAGCCAAAAAACATATTTTTATGAAAACCTTTTTTGTTATTATCAAAAGTTTGGATTTATTACCTAATGAACTAATACACAACAGGAAACATTGGAATTGAAGAATAAAATATAGAAGTAGAACAAGCAATAAATACGTTATAATATGTTATCTCATAAGGTTTATTTATTGTAAAGTAACACTTTTGTAAGTTAAGTCCATGATATGATTAAATTTAAAAATTACAAAATTGCATTTTTTTTGTTTTTATGTTTTTAATTAAAAAAAAGTACTAAATATAAATAAATAAAAAAATCACACAAAAAAATTGACATCAAATTGTAAGCATTGCATAATAAATAGGCATCATTATATATTAGACCCTGGTAGACCCTAAGTAATTATACACCTTAGCCAAATCATCCAATTTCTATATATATATATTTTTTATTCATACGTTAGTGTACATCAAAAAAGTATGGCATATGATGATTGTAAACTGTAAACGACTCAGAGATAGGTGCTTTAGCTGACGTCTTGATGATTGAGCAAATCTAGAGAATCCAAAAACCAAATTCTTATTAAAAAAATCTTCCAACATTTAATACTACAATATTTGAAAAAAAAATTGAACTGAAACATATCTTCTCCTTCAAAATTCTATAGACCATAGTATATATAAGGTATATTTGTACAATTTGTGAAAGATAAACACTAAAATAACTTTAAATTTTACTTTTTCCAAATTTAACTTGATTAGAATGGCATTTACCTTGTTGGAATACAATTTTTCATTGAATAAACTCAGTATTTCTAATACACTGAAAGTAATTATTAAATTTTTATTTTAATAATAATTAGATATCAACATTGAGATCATTAGAGTAAATAGTAATAATAACTTCAAATAACTGTAAGTAACTGAATAAGTAAGTGAATTTTTCGAGGAATTTTTTCATAAAAAAAATTTAAATGTGTTGAGATGCCTAAATAAAATTAGTTAATAGTCTTTGCATAGATTAGTCTCAAAATATTTGGTACAGATTTAAGAGGAACTGTATCAACAGGATTATGATTATTCTTTGTTTAGCATATACATACAACAACATACAAAATTATCATACATTCATTTTAGGTTTGTTGCAGTTTATGTTGGAGCAAACGTGTATTATTTTATGCAATAACTTTATATTATAGTTTATCTACGCTTAAAAATTAATTTTGTATGTCATATTATGTTCAATAAAAGTAATTAATTTGTATTTCATGAAAGTGTATTTGAAAGTAAAGTTCATGATATTCATTTTAATTTGTGTTTTTAAAGTCATCTGAAGTAATTTCCGACTCCTTTTAAACATTAATATCCATTTATGAACTTAATAATATAATATCTTAACTATTTAATAAAAAAACTCTTAATAAGTAAATAATAAAATAAATAGTATTTTAAGTGAAGGGAGTGGATAATTAATGTAAAATAAGAATTACTAAACAATAATAACAAAAAAAACTGTCAAAATAAAATTCTAAATTCTAAATGAAAATATAATACTTTTATTTTAATTATTTTGGAAATAGAATCAATATTTAGAGTTTACCTTTTACTCCATGTTTCGATTTCCACGACCACCATGCTGTACATATTGTTCACTGGCATAATACTGGTAACCTAAAAGAAATAATTATGAAATACTTAATAAAATATTAAAGATTATAAAACTAACCGGCTTGAGCACCAGCACCTGGATAACCATAAGTATAGCTGTAGTCAGGACTATAGGCATTGTATTGATTTTGATAATAATTTCCTAAAAAAATGAACACAGAATAAATTAAAAATGAAACATGATGTCCCTCTTACTAATGAGCTAAGAAACATCAAGCCTTTCATCAAAAAATTGCCTATCCTCCCAAATCTAAAAATAAGAGATGAAGTCATCAGAACTCGAGCCAGAATAGGTCACACTCCTTCCTTATCTCCAAAGAATCTGCCAAAGTATGCGACGCGTGCATTGAAAACCTTTTTATCAAACACATTGTCACCATATGGTTGGAACATTTGTTCAAAATATACCACAACATGGAAAATCTTCTGCAATCCAACTTCTTTCCGGCTAACGTCCAACAAAGAAAACACAGAAACAATATTCAAGTTCATCCATACCATAAATTTAAGTAATAAATTGTAAATATCTGTATATACTCCATTTTAATTTTGTCAACCTGTTTTCTCTCTCTCTGTGTATGATGTACAAATGTAGGCTCATATTAGGGCTTGGATGAAAAATCAGCATATTTTTTTGAGCAGCCAGAAATACACCGTGTGACATAATTTGATTTATGAAGTCTATATTACAAATAGACTTTCTTTTTTTGCATATTTTTGCTTATTTATAATATTTTAAATATAACATAAACACTTTATATGGGAGGCTATAATCCATTGAAAAAAAAAACCCAGTAAATAACTTTAAATTTAAAAAGTTTTGAGAGAAGTATACTTAAAAAAAAATATCTCTGACGAATCGACCTTAAGAATAAATTGTGTAGATGATATTTATAAAAATTATATTCTATTATGTATTTTGCAATGATGTTATTTTAAAATCATTTACAAACCACAAATTATTCTGAATTACTATTATCACATTTTTTGTAATCGTTTAAAATAGATTTAATATTTATTACACATTTTGTGTTTATAACTGATTTTGAATTAATATTAACACCTTTTTTGAATATGTTTTTTTGCATATATTTATTGAAAAATAAGTATATTTGATATATTTTAAGGTATATTATACTTGCATATCTTGAAATTTTTAAATGCATATTTTAATGAATTTTGATCATTAACATTCGGAGCTCTACTAATAACCAATAATGTTGAAGCCTTACTTTAAATAAAAAAATTAATTAATTAAAAATGTATGACTGGCGTTAATAATTTGTGTTTATATTATAAATTGGCTATAACCTCTTTTTATGGACCAGGAAAAATTTTTCTTAACCAGTGGGTCATAAATATTGAATACAATTTACTCGCTGAATACCTACATACATATATTATATTAATTTTAAAAATAATTTATTATAAATTATTAGTTTTTTAATTTAATTCCTTTGTCCATGTTCTGACCTAGTAGATTGCCATCGATGACATCAGTTTAATCATTTCTAGATTTTTTAAGGACATTTAGAGAAAATAAACACCGTGTTTGTTGCACATGTTGCCGTTAATTTTAACATTGCAAAAAATCATTGAAAAATGTATAGGAACATCATATTATGCGAACACTTGATCAGTTGAAACTCAACAAGTAGTGTTGTTATAAATTATTTCTACTGTATAGTGTTGACAGAAAATACATTTACCTCTATAGTAGTTACCAGGAGCACTGAGAGCGTGTCCATACTGAGGTGGAAAACCTGTAAAGATATTAAATGTAATATAACAATAAATTATTACGTATTAAATGGTAATGATGTATGATTACCTCCTCTACCTCTTTGGCCCCTGAAATTCCCTCTCTTTCCTCTCATAGATCTTAAAGGATGAAACATAATTCCATAATCTTTGAGTGGTGCTGCTTTTCTTACATAAACCTAATAAATATAGTAATAATAGTAACTAATTTCAGTAATCATAAATATTAATTAATTACTTGGTTTCCATTAATCACATGTATAGGCAATTTTAATATTTCAGATATTGCCTGAATGCTATCATATGTAAGAAAGCAATAACGTTTTCGTTGGTTTTTAACTTTATCATATGGCATCTCGGTGGCCACCAGCGGTGCATAGCGTTTGAAGTAATCTTTGATGTCATCATCAGTTAAGTCAGTAGATAATCCTCCAACAAATAACTTAATTTGTCGTGGTACAGCCTTTTTAACGTCAACTTTCTTCTCATTGATTACATGGTTAGTACACTCCAAAGCCTTTGAAAAAAAAAATAATACCACTATAAAAAATATTTTTCAACATTTTTAAATTACACACAGAATATTTGAATACACGTATAAATTAACAGCACAGGGAAATAAAAACTGGAATATTAAATAAATACCTAATTATTAAATTACATTATAATTATTAGGAGCTTAACTATAAATATAAATAAATATAATATTACAATGACAATGGTATAATGAAATATAATATAAAATAAATTGTAATTATTTATACTTTAATTATCAGTGATTTATTGTTGATTAACTGATATTTACAGGGTTGGGCAAATTACCCAACTTATTGTAATTGGTTACAAGTCTCAAGTTACTCTAAAACTGGGTAACTAGTTACAAGATACTAGATACTTTGATATCGTGTAACTGGATACAAGTTACAATTATGTAACTAAGTTATATTTTAAGTTAAAAGTTACATTGATAAATTGTATTGATTTATTTATTTATTATAATTAACACATTAGTCAAGTGTTTAATATAGAAACAGTCATAAAATCATTAGTCAGTATAAAATAGGTGCATGCAACATAGAAAGTAAAACATACAATTTAATAAAAAAATTGAATATTGTAATAATGTATTAATAGTTGTTTTCTATTGTGATGAATATCACAGTGTAAATTCTAATGAATATGATTTATTCCCTTTAAGAAAAACTAACAATTGAAGTAAGTGTGTACAGTTTTTTTTCAACTTACTTATTATTATACTTCTATATCGTTAAATTAATTCAACTTCCTTAGACACAAAGCCTTTATGCAGAAATTAAATACAATCATAAGTTAATCATTCACTTTGACAACAAATGATTAACTACAACAAGGAAGTTGAATTAATTAAACAATATAGAAGTATAATTGTAAGTAAGTTGAAAAAAAACTGTACACACTTACTTCAATTGTTGATCAAAATCATCAACAAGAGATACAATTTAACAAAATTATAATTATTTCCTATTTTTGTAGTAAAATACCCTCGAAAATACCCTTTCCTTAATATTAATTTCTACGGTTTATGGGAGTAAATATGTTTTATAAAAGTGTTAGAAATTTGTATCTTATTTCAATGCATATACTTTAGCTGATATATCTGTTTTATAAATCTTTATCACATATTATCACGATTAATATTCATATATAAAGTATGAAAAGCAATTGAATTTTGAAGTATATTTTGGTCATGCACAAAATAATAAACCAATATTATGCCTACTTACTGAATACTATTCACACATTAACTATAAAATTATTTTTCACATTCTGAACTGAACATACCTACCATATTTGTTGAATACAAATTTCTTAATAAATTATATTTAACTATATTATTATATTTAATTTATTACCCAATTATATTACAAACATCTGTCCTAAAATTTTTGACAAAATTTAAGAAATAAATTAATAAAACAAAACTTTACTAACATTGTCTTGGCCTTTCATCGTCTTGAACACAATGAAAGCGAAACCTCTGCTTTCACCAGTGGCAGTATCTACTTTGACATTTGTAAATTCGATTTCCCCAAACTGACTAAAGTGTTCATTTAAATCTTCTAAAACATACATAAAAGTATTCGATTACAATTTTTGGAAACTACCAACAGGTGTTTGCAACAAACTTACTCTCAGTGGTTTTTTTATTGAGCCCTCCGATGAATATTTTTCTGCAAAACAATAATAGTATTAGTTTTTGAAACATTTGGCAAACGAAATAACAAATGCGATACGAAACATGGTCGGAGTAACCAAAACGCAAATGGTTCAAGTAATGTAACTAAAACCGACGGGGGCACATCAAATGTCGAGAGACACAGAAGCACACTTCGAATTCTAACTGAATATTAGTAGACATCAAAATATCGGTGGAAGAACGGAGGCAGATCAAAAACCAATTTCGCCAAGGGAAAATTATCGAAAATAAGAAATTATCAGACAAACCTGAAACCATTATCGAGAGAACAGTGAACCTATCCGTCGTTTCGGCGTTGGCAGCAGCCCGTAATTGCCAAACGTTTTATTTTGTCTTACCTAACATCGTCCCGGATGTATTGAATTTGTCCAGAATTGTCCGTCGTAGAAATGTTTTCGGTGACTTTCGGGTGCTTCTGCGCATCGGCGGCGTCTGTCAACTGTTGTGAACTGTTCCGTTGCTTTTTATCAGCCATTCCTGATTCGTGTAATACGCTACACTCCTAAATATTTGATTAACGTGGAAACAAAAATAAATAATAAATACCAAATAATTATTTAAGTAAAAATGTACCTCTAAAAATAAGAACAACAACGGAGTTAAGGGAATGAAGGATGATAACTGAATAGTTGACCGAGAAAACTGCTTAGAATGTATGGGCATGAGTCGAGATAGTGTAACCTGGAATATCCTCAGCAGTAGCGGTAAACAACTATGAACCACAACCGGATCGTCAGCAACACGTAGCTACCACATTAAACCAAATTGTAATTTGTAACCTCTTTGCTAAATATATTTGGCGGCAATTGATTGCTGTCTCGAGTAAATTCAAACTATATCTTCAGACATACCTGGGTCTAAGAATCGTTACATTTTAATACAATTTTAAAAATATCTTGACTCGTTTTTAACTTTATATAGGCATTTTAAATGTTACATTTTTAAGTTTTTCTGTTATAAATGACAATGAAATCGTGTTCGTTGCTCCATAAAGCTTGAACATTTAATACAAAGCACACAAAGTTAATAAACATTAAAAATCGCTGGCAAGATTTTTGTACAAGCATTTAAAGTTCAAATTAAAAATGTAAAATTTTTTTTGTAGTTTAAAGTTGATAAAATATTAAATTTGTATAGCTTTTTGTTGACGATTTAAAACAAAGTTCCACTTACGTAGGTCATTCTGTAAGCAAACAATTCAAAAAAAGCATATTGTGTTCGTACGCGGACCGGTTGGCCGGCCGGGCGGTGAACCACGGGCGCGGGTTGACAACGCGCCCGTTGGCGGCGCAACCGGCGCAAAAGTTTTTAGTTGTCGGTAAGTCCGCCTGCCGGTTGCGGCGCACCCGTCGTTCCCGGGCATGGCGCGCTCGGCGTTTGGTTCGTCGGCCGTTGTCGGTTGTCGTCGCTCTTAGCTTTTGGCTCCACACGTCAGCGCGGCGGAACGCGGCAACGCGCCAACGCGCCGTTTTTCCGCGTCGCGCCATACCGTACGCCGGTTGCCCGTTTCTGCGACCGCGCGCACGATCGTATGTGCACGTAATTCCGCGCAACCAGTTTTTTTTTTTGTACGCGCCGTTGTCGTTGACCATCCTCGCGGGTCTTCACGCCGCTGCGAACTGCGAACACCACTTGGCAGTTAGCTGCGTTGTCGTGACGATTTGTTTGTCGCACGTTGGCCGCCGAAAAGTTGTGTTGACGGTGTGCTCGTCGGCCATCCATCCACCATCGTTGGCGCTCGCACGAAGCATCATAACCGCGACTCGCGCACACCGTAGACCGCAAGCGTTCGAGCATCGATTATTCTCACCCCGCCGCCGTCAGGTCAAATGTATGTATTGCCACTTTTAATCGGCGCGGTTGTTGGTACCAGTTACCTGGCTGTGCGTGTTATTTTGTTTTTATATCTTATGAATTATTATTTGAATTTATTGCATAATGATGGCACACGATGTTTAGGTTGCCGTCATTGATTTAGACTGCCAGAGCCAATTTTGTTTCTTAGCTGTAAGATTTAAGGGCGCCCGATTTAATTATTATTATTTGTATTTATTATATTTATGCGCTCAGCGCTTTACACCTAATTCGGATTTGTTTGTTTGCGAGATTTGTATCAATTAAAATTGAGACAGAATTACATACTACAAGTAAAAACAAAAATAAATATTTTAGTTATGCTATTGTAATTTAAAAATATTATTCATGGACGCTTGAACTTTATAGAGTATATTATTATATTTTAAACGAACAATGACATTTTGAAATGCAATTTTTTCGATAAAAAATGAATTTAATTTATCTATGGTACCTAATATTGTTATGACTAATAGTCAGATATATTACATTAATCACAATAATATCATAAAATGGCTGCATCCGAATTGCGTGCCAAAAAAATGAGCAGTTTTGGTCAACAACCGAATTGCGTGCGCAGTTTTTATATGACAGGGTGGAGTTGCGTGTGAGTATTTTTTGAGACAGGTCCGAATTGCGTGCGTTAAAGTTTGAGTAGACGACCGGGGTTTTAATCAGTTTAAAAGGTCGTCGACCTTTACATATTATGCTGTAAAAGTACTAATATAAATATAACTATATAGTAAATTCAATACAGGTACCTACTGTATCTTGGGTTTTCTCCAGCGAATGGCTAGAATAGTAAATGGCGATTAGATATGAGTACATGGCTATAATATGATAAGTATATTATAACGATTTTAGAAAATTGAATTCAATATTTTGACTTGTTTATTTTTGGCATTGCATTAACAATTTTTGATTAATTTTTAAAACTGTTTTTTTTTTTATTGTGATTTTTGAACTTAAGGTTTTAATTGTCGATCCTAACTTTATTTTTAACTGTTATTTATTGAATTAATACTATATTTTTGATCCCCTCTCCCCCATAAGCTCTAAAAAATAAAATTTAGTTGTATATTAGTATATAATTAATTTATTATTAAATTATTAAATTTTAAAATTAAAAATGTATATAATATTTATTTTTTAAACAATTTGAATGAGTCCATATATTAATATAATAAAAAAATATTTAATATAAATATAAATAAATAAATATAAAATGGTGTGAGGAGGCGCACGCAACTCTTAGCAGGTTCAGTCGCGAATAACCTCAACCTAGATAATGATTTTCGCACGCAATTCAGAAACACCGCTTAAAACTACTTAGTAATATTATAGGCTGATGGATCGTCTTCGCTCAGAACCTTTTTATGTATACAATATTATGTAATATTATCGAATTCAAATTTAAAACATTCATTACATATCTAAACACCTGATGTACACCAGAGCGTTACCCTCTAACCCACTTAGATTTTCAGCGGAGCGATTTTACAATGATGTGTGTTTTTATATATATACATATTTTTTAATGTCTGTCATCAGTCATCACGGTTTCTTGCAGTAAAAATGCTTCGATTTTCTTCAACATTCTCTTTTCTAGAAAGGAAAGTGAATCTAGTTGCTGCATTCGGGAAGTAATAATTTAAAATCTCTAAAATTTTCAAAAGCAACAGGAAAAAACAAACAACAAATTAAGGCAAAACGGGAAATTTTTACGCAAAACCAATTTTCGAAAAAATCGATTTTTGTTTTTAGTATAACTAAAACAGTAGATACATGAAATTTTCACTGAATATTTGTGTAGACATTTTCTACACACCATAATATTTTCAAAATATTTTGATTTGTGTTGAACTATTTATAGGCATATGAAATTTTCAATTATTATGTGTATTTTTTAAACTGGAGTCGGTAAAAATATTTTGATATGTCAAAAAATTTAAAATATAATACAAGGTTTCTTGTAAATTGTTGTTAATGAAAATTAAAAAAAAAGTTGAGCATAAATCCACAATAATTTTTTATGATCGTTTAAACATAGAATTTTGACAAAATTTGTAAAAATCACGAAAATTAGCAAATTAAATTTTGTTAGAAATTCATAAAATTGTTTCTATTTATATCTAAGATTTAACAATTTAATTCAAGATTCTTTACAAGTTTTTCTACCGTAATCAAAAAAAAAAAAAATGTCTACCGGAAAGTCAAATGAAATTTGTATGAGCCTTAGGAGTTGAAATTTTTACAACATTGGATATGATATATATATATATATAACCACTCGATTTGATTTGTAGCGATTTTCTTATTTTGTTGTAATTCAAAAACGAAATACTGTAGCCACTTGAAATTTTCACCAAATGTTTATTTTATCAGTTCACATACTTGATAAAATGTTCAATATATTGAGATTCGTTTTAAGTTGTTGACGGACATTTTACATTTTTTAAAATTTTTTTTCCATAAATGTCAATACAATTTTATTGGTTGGATCAAAAATCATGAAAATTTAATATAAGACTATTGTAACAATAGCAGTTAAAAATATTAATAATTCCTCCTACACGATTTTTTTTATAAGCATTTAAAGTTTCAAATTCAACATTCAAACCGAAATTTAAAATGATTTGTTAGTTAAATAATTTTACAAAGTTTTCAATTTTTACATTTAAGGAGTGAAAATTCAAAACCATGTTCTACTTAAGCAGATTTTTTCGTAACTAAAAAATCTAAAAAATATATGTGTACAATTATTTGTTACGGACATTTTAATTTTATATTTGGATGAATTTGAATATTAACACAAAGAATAACCTTTATCATTTTGTTGTAATTCGGTTCTAAAACAGCCCAATTTTATATGGGTATATTTAGTATTTTTCCATCATCACTGATAATTTACGAATAATATTAATTCAACTTACTGGGTATCTTATTAATAATAAATAATAACAGTATAAAATGTCCTAAACTGACGTACCGTCTCCGCTTAGAGTCGTTTTTCGTTTACAATGATTTGATATCATTGAATTCAAATTTAATATCGTCAATTACAGCCACCGTCTAGACTCCTAATGTACAGCAGGGCGACGTCCACTTTCTCCTCTTTTTTTTTTTTAATCGTAACCTTTTATTTGTTATAAAAATGAAAATAAATAGGTAATCACTCGGTTTAAAGTTTAGTAGATGTCGGTTAAACTTTGTATTGAGTATAAGTCACTGTAATGGATGAGTCATTTATACCAGTTGGTACCTATTTATTCTATTATATGGTATTTATGGCAAATTTATTTCTTGGTATTGATTTATAAGATTCAAACATTAATATTTATATAATATATTTATAATAGTTATTTATTTTTATATAGTTCAGTTAATGCAATGACTTAGGCAAAATTTGTTTTAATCGATGCCATTAATAATTTAAAATAAATTACTAATTGTTGTCTAAAAAATGCTGATAAGTGTGTAACGATGTGCTGTACGATACGTTATATGTGGGTGGTGGTTCACTGTATAGTAGATGGTGTTAAATTTAATATTGTTGTAGCCGGTTTGTCGACCTAGGTTATCTTATACTATATTTATATTGTTATTATTAATACAGTAGCCAGTAGTTTGAATTAATATTGTTTGCATATTATAATATTATCATATTTATATATAATAGTATACTTTAGAAGTATGAAGTACCCAATAATAATATTAGATTCTGAGCGGAGCAATGAATGTATTGATTTTACAATGATGTATATTTTTATATTTATTTATTTATTTAAATTTTTTTGTGTCTATGGTCACGGTTTCGGGCAGTAAAAATGCTTCGATTTTCTTCAACAGCAAATTTTCTAATAAGAAAGTGAATTTAGTTGGTACATTCAGGAGGTCAAAATCTAAAATCCCCAATAGTTTTCTAAAGAAACAGACACCACAAACAAAATATTAAGGGAAAACGGGAATTTTTATGCAAAACAAGTTTTCAAAAACATGGTTTTCACGGCGATTCGCGCACTTAACAATATTGAATATCCTTGCGTTGACAGGATACCTTGGGCAGCCGTGCTAAATTAAGCTAACCAGCTCGTCAGCGGCTGCTGCGATTACCTTACCTGATGTAGGGACATAGTTAATAACTCACAGATAACACAGTTATGTTAGTGTGTGTGTGTGTGTGTGTGTGTGTGTGTGTGTGTGTGTGTGTGTGTGTGTGTGTGTGTGTGTGCCGGTCTTTGGAGGATTGGAACCTACCCGGGCGATTACCGATACTTTCTGACATTATTTGATGGCTCAAACAGTAAGTGTAAAATATAATGTGTATTAATACGCTCTATCGTGATTCGAACCTTGTACATGGGTTATTATGTTATTATTATACTTTTGGTACGAATATCAGAATATTATGGTTCCGAATAATAGGCTAAATGATAAAAGTTTACAATTTATATAATTATAAGTTACCATCAACGTCATTCTTCAGAAACTCAAAGGCATCTGCCACTATCTATAGTATCTAATATCATGTAAGATATTTATAAGGCTATTTTTACTAAACATACCATACGAGACTACGAAATCAGACGCTCAACAATGACAGCATTATTATGACCTATAATGGGGTTTGACTAATAAAAAAACAAGCCTAACATTTAAAACATAATTTGGAAATTTTTTTAAAGAAATCCGTTTATAGTTATATTATAGCCTATTTTTATGTTGTTTTTATATTATTATCCATTCTAGTTTACTCAGTTATAAATATAATTATAATAGTAAGACATTGATTACCTTATTCAAAATCAGTAGTATATAAATACTTACTCCGACGGTCCGGTGCTTTGTTATAACTTCATAAAAAATGTGTGAAATCCGTATTTGAATGTCTATAACTATCAACGGTGTGAGTTAATGCCAAGTTAACACTGCTGGGCAGTGGGTAATCTACCGTAAGTGAATAGGTACTTATGATATTATCATCCATACGGACCAAATTACAATATATTTACACGTGTGTCATAATTATGTATATTATTTAGTATTTTTATTATATCGCAGTTATCCGTGATGTGCGCATCACAAAGTGCTACGAAGTATCGGCAAAATGGAGTCGAACAATATTGTTCATTTTAATAGGTATTATATTATAATGTTACCGGGCGCCAAATGGTTACTGATTATTTTATTGTGAAGTATAACGAATGTCGTACAGTCGTCACAGTTTCAATAATAATAATAGGTATACCTATACAGTATACACTATACATATATGTATATACTATAAACTATGACACTGGCATTGCATGGCAGGAGAAGTATTGACAGTGAGCAATGTCTCAGGCCCTCGGGTATACATAAATAAATTGTGTGACGAATGATCCAAAGATCCGAAAAAAAGGACGGTCGTTTAAAATCCATTAAAACCGAACATTTCGTGCGTTTCTGTAATTCCAAAAAACGACGTTATAATCGTATTATCACCGCTTGGAGACACAAACTCGCCATGGTGTCTAACGTGAGTAAATAGGTATAAACTATTATAAATATAATGGCGAATTTTACTTGACCTTTTAGACATTATTTTTGATACTTTTTCTGAACACAAATAAAGTGCCCCTCTCTATAATATTATATGTACCGGCCAAACTACAATGTTTAATATTCTACTTTTATATCGAAGTAATCCGTATAGGGTAATGTCCTGCTGTGCGTTCCTATATGACGCCTATAAGCGCACACGCATCGGTTTAACATGAAAAAAAGGACGACACGTACCATAGTTGACCACACACGATTAAAAGGACGCTACACCCGCATGTGTGGTCTGCGTCAATGATTCATATTGTATTGGAGTTATAATATATTGGTGTGCTTCACCCGGATCTACAAAATTTTAAGTCTAATAATACCTACGCACTTGGTCACGGAATTCAAAATAAATACGTTCAAGTCCATGGGTGGATAGTAATTTTTGGTCCTCAGGGAAATATTTATAATGTAAACTATATAAATATTGAAAAATATACAAACAAAGACAACATTTTTTTTTAAATACCCATATTATTTTTATGCAAACAATTTATCTTATCTCCATTTCGAAATTTAATTTTAAAAAAAATGTATCTATTAAAATATAATATAATAATATAGAATTTAAAATTTAAAATGTACCAAAGCTTCAACTTTTAAATCATCACTAAATCTACGCACCTGACTTTTAAATCTTTTTTAAAGTACCTGCATGTGTTATGTTCGTCCTATAGACGGTAATTTTCATTCACTATTTTCAATACGGTTTACCTATAGGTACCGTACTTTCTTAGCTTAGACTTTTTTATCTTGGACTTTTAATATGTACTAATATACAATTCTCAATTATTATAACTATTTATATGAAACTATTCATACAACAATGAGTTTATTAAGACACTTATACCGATTTAATAATTTATTATCATAATATAATTCATTATACGCATATAGATATAATATAGTTATTTGTCAGTTAAATGAATCATATATAGATAAGATTTTCTGTGTGTTCTCAATCAAACTACGATATCATTAATGAGTCATGAGTAAAATAATTCCCATTGACATTCTTTACGAGTCATACAATATTAGTCACAGCTAACACACAGACAAACATCCATTTTCGTATGAATCCAGATTCAAATATTGAACATAAAAATACAATTAAAAATGTAGAGGCATTATCAGAATCCAAGATAGGTAACTTATATTGTCCATTATAAATGTTTTAAAGTGTATATATAGTATATAACTTACTACTTTATACACGTTATAAAATCTACATTATTATACATTTAACTTACTACAAAGACTTACATATAAATAATTATACATTGTTCGTAATTATAGATTATCCAAAATTATTATTCAAAGTTTGTGAATGGATGTCAGTATTTTGATTTAAGACACACAGATGGCCTTAACTAGTATATTTAAGTCACAGTGTCAGAAAAATATGTTATCAAAATTAAAATTGATGTTTCGGTACTGAGTGAATTTTTAATTTCCTTTTTGGGTCTTTTACAGCCATATGAGTTGAAGCGTTTTTTTTTTGATAATATAGTGAAGCGTGACTTCAAATATGAACTTTTCGTGTTTCCAAGAATCTTAGCCGTAGTCTTAAATTACACAAAGCGTTCAGGAAACTCATGCACAGTAATGATCAGTAACTACACACACACAGCATTACCAATGGATACCTATACAATATTGCCTGAATACAAAATTGTAAAAATGATTCGCTTTCAAAGGCCCTAATAATAATTATACCTACTCATATAGACTCACACCTACTCATAGACCGGTTCTGTGAATTCAAATCCGATAGTGGGTGCTCGTTTTATTAACTACAATCTATTTAATTATATACAATGTGTTTACCTTTTAGAAAGAAATTTGTTCTGTTCTTGTTCTTCAAAAAAAAAGATTTCATTCCTTTAAAATCTGAACTGGTTCCTTTTTTAGTACACGATATAACAAAAAATAGGTATAACTAATTAACTCGAATTCTGGGTACCTTTACAGTTTATATATATTCAATCTTTTTGTCCATAGTTCAACACATTACCATATTGAGTTACCATAAAATTAGAATAGTATATTTAGGAATGATGTTCCCAAGTCTTGACCCGCATCATATATTATTTTATTGTTCAATGTTCATGTTGTACCTAATTCCACCTAACCTTTCGAAAACGCTAAGGACGCGAAAACAATTTGTAAACAGTTTTAACGATTAACATGTTTTCTCGATAACGATCACTTAATAGTAATATACGCACTAAGAATATATATATTTTGATTTCAATTATTTAAATGTATGTATAAGTTTAAACTCGAGTAGAATGGAATATTTCATAATTTTTCCTTGAAAATAGGAACTTAATACGTAATACACTGAAAATACCACTTCTATAATATTGTGATCATATCAATCGTTTACCGGTAATTTGATATATTAATCGATTTATATTATATTGAAGTCCCTCCTACAACAAAAGAGTTTTTTTTTAAATAAATTATTCTACAACAAAATGTACCTACATCACTCAGGCGACGTAAAGCACAAACCGGTTTTTCTTATTTCGATTTCTCACGATAATTTATCAATACTATTTCAAGTGTCATTTTCGGATTTCGACGTTTGATATAATAATATACATATAGGTATTACTTTTTTTTTATGTTTTGTATTTTGTATTTTTTTTCTCATAAGATCAGAAAGATTTCATTCAATTCAAACTCCTTAGATACGTCGTTCGTACGACGAGTATATTCGAAAGAAAACGTTTTTTTTTTGTGTACCGGCCAATGGGTAAGAATACTAAATAATACAGCGCCGTTCTATTGTAACAATAATGTTATGTTCGTGAACCAAAGGGTCGCCAATCTCCTATCTTCGTGATTAATGATACCAGGGTTCAAAATTAGGAATATGAAAACGTCAAAGCCATACACATTCGTACACTCAATTGCCGTGCATTTTAGAGACAAGTAGATACCTAACTCTACTTAACCCTGTGTGTGTAGTGTGTGTTAGCCAACGGTATCGTTTTGTATTCCATTATAGCGTTTTTTCTTTATTTTTACGAAACCCAATTCGACGACTTTTATCAAAAGAGGCCGTAAGTAGAGGATTATTTATATCAACAACATACAGTGTTTGTCAGTGTTTAAGTGACCCACAGCGAAGTATATTACACTTGGTTCTGGGACATTTGCGGTCGGCTTTTTTTCGTGCCATTTGAAGTTAATTCATTTCTATTAACCTGACTATACAATTTAAGGTGCTATATATAATATTATATTCTAAATACATATTATATTATGAAAACGTGTTTAAAAAGTGTATCATTATTATTTATACAGAATGAACAGATTTGTGATACAGCCATTTCGTTACAGGATGAACCGATTTGTGTTACAGCCATTTGGTTGATTATGCATATTCGATGTCATAATTGATAGGACTATAACGTTTGGTTTATTTATTATATCTGTACATTTTATTATTATTTGAAAACATCGTCGGTAGCATTTACTCAGTTTTTAGTATTGTATACGCATTGGTACAGTTCGATCTGTCAGTATTACAGTGTGTTAGTGTTCAAATTTAAATTTAAACTAAAAATGAATAATTCATTTTAAGTGTTAGAGTCAACTACAGGTAATCCCCTAGGGTGCTAGGGTGAGAATAGTAAACTTAATAAAATATTAAATACACCACTACCAAAATTTAAGAATTTGTATATCTGTCATAATAAAGAGGCTGATAATTCGGAACTTTTATATGCTATAAGCTACTTAAATATGGAAGGTACTCGTAATAGGAGAAAAAGATGTTCATACATTTAGACGAAAGAATTAAAAAACAGTAGTAGAGTATGAAATAGATAACGATTTAGTCAAATGCTTAAAAAAATAGCGGTTATTCAAAAATTAGAATAAGGTTATGTTTATGTACATATATGTTAATTAGTAATGTATGTTAGTATTAGTATTATATGTTTATATGTACCGTGATCGATAAATGTATTATGTGCATTTTTTATAATAATTGATATAAGGTTTTAAAACAAATGAGTAACCTATTATGTAGTGCGATTGACAAATAAATTATTATCATATAATTTATTTATAATAATAAAAATAATTAGCTTTTAAACACGCCAGTAAAAAATACTGTCAGTCCTAAGCCTTGAAAAGTGTGAAGGGAAGTTAAAGTATAATTAAATAGTAAATATATATATTGGCACAAATTAAGTATACTGCTGTACATTTATATACATTATATATAGCATTCAAATTGTATACCCAAGTAAATAGAAGTAAATTGATCGCAAATGACCCGAAAAAGGTGCCGACCGCAAATGTCCTGACCGCATTGGTGGTGCCGAGACACCATTACACGTATAGTCCTGGAGGTACTGGGCGATTTTTGACTCGGCCCGGGGAAATACAATGTACAAAAGGTCTAAAGCAGTAAACCCGACCCGGTTTTTTTCATGTAAAAATGATTGCCATAACGTAAACTTGGCCAGAATAACAATAATACGAACTGATCTTCTGATATTTCATTAATAATAATTACACGATACTTTTGAAATCCATTTAACATTAACTAGTGGTTACAATGTAGAAGTGATTCTCATTATCCTCCAAAAATGAATTCGTTTTATTTTAATTTTTAGATTTATTATTAAAAAGTGTGTAAATTCGTTAAAGCAGAATTAATTTGTATGATTGAGTATATAGCACATATGTAATTTATGTTATATACGTTATTTATTATTCTCAAAATAAATGATGTCATGCTTATTATATTTTAACGATGAAAATTACCGGGCTGAGTTTACAATCAACTTTTTTCATCACCTGATATTTTGGGCCGAGTTTACAATAAAAAAAGGTAATAGCGAGCCCAGCTTACATTTGCCCCGTTCCGTTCCAATACTTAATTAGTAGGTATATTTATCCTATATCGGAAATAGCCTTAAGGCCATTTTTTCTAAATGTTAATTTTAAAGATGTATTCATCACACTGGGATTTCATCCAAGTAATTTTATTTTTATCTCAGCACAGCACTAATCATACGCAATGCCATGAATTTTTGAAGATAGTAATTTTATAATGAACTTCAGGTATCTATATATTTTTTTGCCCCTGCTAAACAATTTTAAGGGCCATGAACCTAATGAAAATATTGGGGACCCTCAAATAATTAATCTTATAATTAAACGTGTATTATGCAGCTTGATAATAATTTAAATAAAATAACTATGTACTAATGAAAGTTGCTTTGTACTCCATTCTTAGATCGTTAGATCTTAGAATCAAATTAAATGTAGATACATATTATACTATACCTGTTTTATTATTTTATCAAAATCATTTAGCTGTTTTATTTTTTCGAAATATTGTATTACTTACATGGATAGATTATATATTTATATCAACATCATAATAATTGGTATCCTATACCATTGATGTTATTTAGATACACTATTTACTCGATCTACTTTAATATGTTAGTTTTTCTAGTTTTAACCTTATAATTTAGAAAAATTAATAATCATCTAATTCCATCTGTTCTACATTTTTATTTCACATTTATTTTAACGATAAATTAATTGATCTGGTTTCAGTATCAACAAGGGTACCTATCTACCTACCTATTTCTTGGAAGTTGTATTAATATTTATTTGATTACTACTTAATGCAGCGAAATACTTTTAGCACGCTAAAAAATATAGGTTAGCGTAATGAATACTTAATTAGTCGCTACGTTCAACCTATTTGGTGATAGTTAAAATAGTATGATATACCTTTATTTATTTATATGCTAATAATTATGAATATATTATTGAACTTTTTGGGTTTTTTGGGGTCAGTCAAAAAAACTTGTAAAATATGTAATAAAAGTTAAAAATAAAAATAATTACATTTGCGGGTGTATTTTAACAGTACACTAACGATTGTCGTCTCTATAAGCAAGTCTAATCAATCTCAATATTAAATAAAAAATAAAATTCTGCGTTTTAGATTTATGTTAAAATTTTAAATTACATTGACAAATCCATTATGTATCCAAATAGGGAAAGAAATGTAACAATTTAATAATCATAAAGATCGATTTGAAATATTAATACCTACTATCATATTCAAAGAATAAAATAACTGCACGTTGACCACTTATAATACGCTTTTCTTTAGTCTGTTTTCAAACATTCAAAACATAATTTTATACTAATAAAAATTAAATTGTATAGCAGCATATAACCTTCATTGTTAATATACAACACTTGTAAAGCCAATAACTGTGTAGTTGATGCTCAACCAGTAAAGAAAAAAAAACACGCCTTCTACTACCACCACAACAACTAAGATTGCGTAAATCACCACACAGCTGCGCTAGATGGAGTGATCGAAAACCATAGTCCATTCGACCACCGTAATTTTTTATTTAGTTGGCTCTTGTCTACATATCCGCAACGTCGTTATTAATCTTATTTCATTTTTTGTTTCCAAGTTGTTTGTCATAATATTATATTGTACCTATCCAGCCTGTTGCACAGCAGCACAGCACCAATATTATTATTTATATTATTTTTTGCTGTAAGTACTATAATATTATATTTATTTATTTTAGTCTATTACGTATTTTACCAAAAATTTCTGACGTTCGTGCCACACTGACAATAAACGAAAGGTTAAAAAGATACTAAAAACTAAACATAATCATGATTGCTAACGTCATGGTGAGGGTTGCCGATTGTCGACGGCAACAGAGGTGTGGTGCGCAAACATATAATATTGTTATAAGTTATACATTTTTCTATAGTTTGTAATGTTTATAATAATATAATGGATAGTGATGATTTTAATTTATCGACTATATTCAAGTACCCAGGTAAAATATATAATAGGCCATTCAGGATAAATATTTAAACAGTATTTGTTATTTATTAAATAGGTTACGTATATAATATCATATTTTTAAAATACCTATTTTAATTTAAGTATAAAATATATTGATTTTTTTCAGTTCAATTTTAAGATGATTACGCTTAAAAACCTTGCTTATATGAGGTGCGATGATGATGAAAAGGCATTTTACGATGATCTGGGGACGTTAAAGATCAGTATTGATAATTGCTGCAAGTTAGTTCTTACTGACATTACGAGAGATCCTAATTCCCAAGGTAAATGATATCATAGCCTGAACAGATATGAATAGAGATTGTAAAGACGTTTCTAATACATTGTTTCTGTGTCTATTTATACAACAGTTTCCGACGAATTCGATTGGCTGAGCAGAGAGGCCGCTTTCAGAGGACACCTTGAGTGTCTTAAGTACTCTCACGCCCGGGGCTTTCTTTTTGATGACGAACTTTGTGGTTTAGCCGCAGCACACAGTAATTTAGAATGTCTGATTTACGCGCACGAGAACGGCTGTCGGTTAGACGCGATTACGTGCGGACAAGCTGCATTCGGTGGTAGTGTTGATTGTCTGCGGTATGCCCGCGAGAACGGCGGTCAGTGGAATGAGATGACCTGCTATTGGGCTGCACTTCATGGTAACCTTGACTGTCTGAGGTATGCCCACAAGAACGGCTGTCGGTGGGACGAGACGACATGTGAAGTGGCTGCATCTTGTGGTAATCTAGATTGCTTGATTTTCGCCCACGAAAACGGCTGTCGGTGGGACAAAAGGACGTGCGAAGCGGCTGCAGGTTCTGGCTGGCTGGATTGTTTACGGTACGCCCACGAGAACGGCTGTTCGTGGGACGATACGACGTGCGATGCGGCTGCACGCGGCGGTTCCCTTGATTGTTTAATGTACGCGTTCGAAAGCGGTTGTGGGTGGGACGAGGTGACGTGCCAATTGGCAGCGCTTGATGGCCACCTTCATTGTTTGATTTACGCGCATGAAAACGGCTGTCGGTGGGACCGGATGACGTGCGAGGCGGCTGCTACTAATGGTCACCTTGACTGTTTGGTTTATGCGCACGAGAACGGCTGTCGGTGGGACGAGACGACGTGCGAAGAAGCTGCATCCGGTGGACATATCGAGTGTCTACGGTATGCCCACGAAAACGGCTGTCCCTGGAACCGCCTGACGTATGAGAGTGCCGCGTGCTATGGCCGATTCGAAATCTTACGTTACGCCCACGAGAACGGTTGTCCCACGTCGGAGCGCGCTTGCGAATACGCGGCGGGTTTAGGCGACCTGGACTGTTTGCGGTATGCGCATGAAAACGGCTGCCCGTGGACAGAAGATACTTGCATAGAAGCTGCCTGCTACGGTCACTTTGGCTGTCTGCTGTATGCTATCGAAAACGGCTGTCCGTTTACTGAACAAACGTACATGGTGGCTGCAGCCAGCAATAATGAAGACTGCTTCCGATATGTCGAAAGCAAATGCACGATATTCATGATAGAATATCATGAACCCGTTGACGAATGGGGATTGCCATTATCTTTGGCTAATACGCAACCACCGTCGTAGTTTTATTAAGGGGATCGGTGGCGGTGACGACTGTCTTTGTCTAACACACGCGCAACATAAGAATTCAGAGGTGTTTTTTGGCAAACTTACCGATTGATAAAGTGAAGCGATAAGAATTCTGAAAACAGATTTGAATTTGTCGTCAAGTCTTCTTGAGATCGGTCAGTCTACATTTTTGATTTTAGATTCTGAGTGAAACGATACAAAAAAAATAAAAAATAAAAAAACATTCATCGTTTCACTCAGAATCTAAAATCAAAAATGTAGACTGACCGATCTCAAGTAGACTTGACAACAAATTCAAATCAGTTTTCAGAATTCTTATCGCTTCACTTTATCAATCGGTACGTTTGCCAAAAAACACCTCTGAATTCTTATGTAACGCGTGTGTTAGACAAAGACAGTCGTCACCGCCACCGATCCCCTTAAAGTATACCTATAATATCCACAGGTAATAAACAATCTTACATCCAACGGATGATACATAAAATATATTTTAATAATAAATATGTAATTATAATTTTTTAGGGAAATCTGTTAATTGCTTATTTCGTGTGCCCGCCAATAATACCTCTCCATTGTCCAAAACGAGCCACTTAGAGGAGTGTCCGTACGAACCACCTCAGACATCCATTATTTTACCCCTCTAGACAACGCGCTATTTGATGACAAGGTAATATGAGAAATATTCTTATTCGAGTTATTGTGATGATTAGAAATGTTGTTTAAAATAAAAACAAGCACATTTTAAAACAATTTTTTTATTCTAATAAAATGTAATATATAAATAAGTATAAAAAAGTAATTTATCGCACCGCATCCTAATTTAAAAATATGACAGTAACAAAGCAACTGAAATAAAATTAATTTTGACTATTTTATGAAGAGGATAAACAAAATATACAAATAAAGTGTAATAGCGAAGACCTGGCACATGAAAAAATAACTTTTGTACAAATCAATTTTGTTTTATAAATAATTTAGACACTTAGCCACAATTAAACTATACAATTTTTTATTTTAATTTTATAATACTGGAAATAAATAAATGAATTTGATAAAAATAGTCAATTTGTAAATTTGATTTGTGTAACAATTATGATGGTTAGACCAATTTTTTAAAGTAATGTAATATAATTTTTACAACTTTTTAGAATCTCAATATTTTGTTATGTACTTAGATGTTTATTCAGTTTAGCGTAAGAAACATTGAAACTCAAAAATTATAAACTTATTTTTCAATATTTACCTACATGATACAAATAATTTTAACTTTTTTTTTTGTATCATAACAATTTTATTGAACTTTTATTATTTATTGATAATTGACAGTGTGTATACCTACTTTACTTAACATGATCATTAAATATTTAAGCTCAAAGTACACACACCTTAATTAATAATTTAGTAAATAGGCACTATCTATTTTTTGTATATCAAATAACAATTTTAGGGCATATAATATATATGCCATAGCCACCGAAGCTACTAATATCTTTATATATGTACATGTACAATGTTATACATTTTTGGTTTAACTGATAAGATATTTCGGCTCCGTTACTTGGCTCTTAAAACCGATATGGTAATATTAAAAATGCTACTATTTCTAATTATGATTTATTAATTTATACCATGAGGTATCTACTATCACTTGGGTCTAATATATTTTATTGCACAATTTTCAGTCTAAATTACCACATCGTTTGAAACTGCTAAGAATCATCGACAGAATAACTATCACTCATTGAAAGATCACATTGCCAGCGACACAAAGTTTTGTTTAATTTTTGACTTGTGAGGAATGTAAGTATTGCCTTATTCTAGACATTGGTGGTTATACAATTTTACTAAAATTAGATATCTCTGATCTATGTATAACATTTATTAAATTATAATTGGGTAGTTATTAGAAAACAATATTTATTGTCATAACATGTTTTTACAATATAATCTTATGAATAAATTAATTTTCAATTTTAAGTCATTAATAATAGTAATATAAAACGTTTATTTACTAAGTGTTAGTTTTTGTCCACATTGCGAGTGAACCGTATTTATAAAATAATAATCTGTTGTATAATTCAAATATTAAGTAATGTTTAATTTCTTTGGTTTAACAGCACTAATTATAATAACAATAATATATTTGCAACAATAATATACAATATATTTTAGGTTATTTAATAAGCTTACAATATTGCAGACTGTAGTAATAACGAATAAGATATTTTGACTCTGAAACAGGGCTGTTAAAATCTACAATATGATAATAAAAATACTACTTTAATTTCGTCGTTAAAAATGTCTATTTTCTAGCCTAAGTTCTATAGAGTTAGGCTTAGGCATAATATTAATTTGGTCTGTTTGAATAATGATGATTTATATTGGTATTAACTATTGTTTAAATCACCTATCTCATCTACTGAATTATTGAGGAGTTGAGTGTGATGTGTTGTATTCCGTCGATTTTTTTTTAAAATTTAAAATAGCTTATATGAGATGGATATCTGTTTTATATTAAAAATATATATACATCTATTATGATATAACCTACCTCATTTTGTGATGTACCTACATAATTGTGTATTTTGTTTTGGTGGATTTTGATACTATATTGAATTACTATTATTATTATTATTATTATTTTTCTACATTATTATAACAAGTATATGTATTAACTTATAATTACATTTTTTTGTTCAAAAAATGGAAAAAATCAAGGCCAACAATGCTGAAATGTGTTTTAAAAATGAACGATCCAGAAATCGGGGACTATTACCTTCGTATGCCCAACATTCAAACATTTCATGATGTCTAAAAAAAACGGTTGTTGTACATCACAGGCGTACAAAAATTGTTTAAAACGTAAATATAAATTAATATTTATTAAAATATCTATTTGTCCGTATTTATAAAAGCAACTGCATTGTAAATTTGGGAAGAGTGAGTCTTCGAAACCTCTGGTTAAATTGTTTTCGTTTTATATATACCATTAAAAGTTTGGGTTATGGAGAAAAAAGTTATTAGTTATATATCTATATAAAATTGCATTTTGCTTATTTGCTTTTATATTATAATGTTTTAGATACTGATGTGTGTGTGTGTCTTTCTTTATTTTGTGTTTTTAGTGTCTGTGATCAACATGATAAGTTTTCATAACAATGCTCCGATTTTAAACCTCAGTTAGGTTTTGGAAGGAAAGTGAATCTAATCAATATAAATAGAAAATTATACATTTCCTTATAGTTTTTGAAAGTCTGGGAAAAAATAAATTATAAATTATGGTTAAACTGTATTTGAATGCAAAATCGGTTTACGACAAAATTGATTTTGATTTTTGGTTTAACTCTATAATAACCATAGATACATGACATTTTCACCGAATGTTAATATTTAGTCAAATTAATTTTTTTGAGCGATTTTTTATCATTTAGTAGACATATCACTCATCCATTACAGTATTACTGTGACCCATATAATATGTAGGTAGGTACTGTACATCATTGGTGCAGTTATTTTTGTACTTAGGTGCAACGTACCTGAATAGATATTATTTTGAAATTATTCATATCGAGGGATTACATTTTTAAATACTACAACCCATGCATTATGAATTCGAACTCCCCTCTACTCTGATATTATGACAATTTATAATACACGATTGAAATATTTCTAATTAATATTACTCTAATTTTCTTTTTCTAGCTTTGAAGCAGAAGAACAAATACATATTTATTCGACTGGTCGATTTTTTGACTCCAGAACACAATTTTTTAATCATGAAAATGCACATAAAGAAATAGTGGATTATGACCCATCAAAATTTGTCACCATGACATTTAATTAATTTTTTTTTGTTTTCACTACTGTCATATTCATTTTATATTTATTTATATATATATTATTATATTTTTTTTTATTATTAAAATTATTATTCACACATATTGTGAAATGAAATACAATTATAGCTATTTAAAAATTTTTTTTCTGTATAAATAAACTTTTGTGTACCTAATTGTACGTTTGTTTATTTGTACTGCCATAAATATTCATACAATTGTAACGAAATTACGATAAGTCTTTCACAGCTGTCTATGTATAGTACGGTTGCGTGCGGGTACCCGTTTAACGTAATGTTGGTTGCTTGAGGTTTCCTATGTAGCTGACGATGATGGAAGAACAGGGGGCCAATTCTTGAAATTATGCGACTAATTCTCACATGCGATAAAAGTCACAGATTTTATCGAAGGTGACTAATTTTAATCGCATGCGACTTAAAATTGGTATTCTTGAACTAAATCGATAAGATTTTATCACTTGTCGTATGCGATAAAGTATTCCGAATGAACCACTGTGGTAACAACACAAAATCTAGATTTTAACCTCAAATAATCCGGAATTCTACATAATATTTACTAGTTCTAGATAAGAAGTACTAGATAGTACTAGATAGTACTAGTCTCTAAACCGTGATTAACTTTACAACCTTACAGTTTAGTATTTGTTATATTTTTTTTTTGTTTATTTTGTTATAAGTACCATACTACCATTTTTAATATTATAATGTCTAAAGACACTAAAGTGAGACCAACTCAAACCCAGATGAGGTATTTGGTTGATCTAATGGCCAATGATCAACAATTGTGTTCGGGCAAGTTTACTAAAAGTTTTACACATAAAATTGCTCAACAAAGATGGGAAAGCATCTCTATTCAATTAAATGCATTACCAGGTGCGGAGAAGAGTTGGAATAAGTGGAAGAAAGTAAGTTAATTTGTTTGGTGGAGATATTAATTTTATAAGTATTTATAATTATTTTTTTCTGAACTAAAAATCTCTGCTCTGCTAAAAATGAGTAAAAATACTGTAACCAAACTTTAATCTTGTATTAAAAGAAATTAAGGGCCACTACATACTATCTTAAATGTTGTTATCTATCTTAAAAAACTCTTAATGAGTTATCTTACATGTTTAAATAAATATTATTTGAAGTTGAGACTCCAAACTAATTTAAGTTGATTAGGTATTACATTTTTAGTAGAGTAATAGCCTATGAATTAATCTTTTTAATTTTTAAAAAGTAGTTATCTTTAAATTAATTGTATTGTAATAATTAAGACATGGCAAGATACTAGAAACATAACAAAATCTAAAGCGGCAGCTATTAAAAGGCACATAGGAGGTACAGGTGGTGGATCAAAATGCGAAATTGAACTAAATGAAGTTCAAAAGGAAATTTTACCTTTATTTAGCCAAGCATCTGTTAGCGGTCACTTTAATTCTGAAGAGTCAGTGGTTGAGTTTGACTTTGATGATACAACTAAAGATGTGTTAACTGGTAAATTTATATATATTTCATTTATTCTAGTAATATTCAATCGTACATAAATAATTACACAGTATAGTCTTTGAATTAAATATATTTTTATTTGTATAAGTCCTACCAATTCATGTTTTATTGTATGTATTTCACATTTTGTTAAGTAATGTTCAACTATAGTATTGTATTGTTTTTAGATGCTAATGAATTATGTATTGAAGAGTTGGTAGAGACAATCACTTACAGTAATTCTGAGAAAGAAAATAATGAACCCCCATTAAACATTAAAGCTGTGAATGAAAATTATTACGAGCCTTCAACTTTTGAACCATTAACAACAACTACAAGTGCTCATAAACCAAGTAAAAACTTCCAAATAAGTTTAAAAAAAAAAAAATTATTTTTTTATTATTTTTTAATTTATTTAATTAATTAATTAATTTATTTATTTTTAATGATAAATTATATGACTGATTAATTTTTTTTACCAAAGATTGGCTTTTAAATTACTTTTTTTATTTTGTTTTTAGTTTTTTATTTTTTTTTATCTTTTAGCAATTAAAATGTTTAAAATATACAGTTAGTTAAAAAACTAGTTAAGTTCAAATTTGAATTTTTTCAAGCATCTTTGACCTTTTAAGTTTTGCTCAAATTTATAAGTGATTTCGTATTTCGTATAATATTATAGATTCAAAGAGAAAATTAACTGCTGGGGCCAAATTAGATGAAAGCAATTCAATTGCAGAGCGACTGGCTAAAATTTCAGAGGAAAAATGTCGTGTTAAAGCAGTATATTATGACAAAAAATTAAAACTTATGGAAGAAAACAATAAAATCTTAAAAAATATAGAAACCGTAGTCTCTACTTTTATACATGAAAAGTCTAAAATTTTATGATGAAACTAAAGAATGAAAAATTTATTTTTAATGATAAATTATATGACTGATTAATTTTTTTTACCAAAGATTGGCTACTTAAATTACTTTTTTTATTTTGTTTTTAGTTATTTAGTTAATAAGTTATACATGTTATTATATTTACTAAAAGGTTACATTTTTATTTTATACTTTATATTTACAAGGATATGTTACACATTTTATTTTAATTTGTTTTTTAATAATAAAAATTATTACTTATTTATGTGTTGTTAGGTTGTCTTATGATTTAAGAGAGTTGAAAAAATGCATATAATGTAATTAGTTATATAACATTTCTATGTGATAAATATCTGATTACTCTATTTCTCTGTTGTCTTCCCAGTGTTAAATCTATGTTTCGGTTAAAATCAGCCAAGATGTCTTGATCTTCCACCATACCCAAATTATCAAGATCTTCAATATTAGGACCATCAGGCATAGGAACATTATTTGTGATACACATATTGTGCAGTACTACACATGCATTTATAATGGAAGATGCTTTTTCGGGCTTATAATGCAGTGTCCTATCTCTTAATAAGCACCTAAAAATAAATATATAAATGTTTATTGCTAAAATATCATTACAAAAAAAAAAAAAAGTTGAAAAAAAATCCTACCTAAATCGCATTTTTAGCACTCCATTACAGCGTTCAATTATACTCCTAGTTGACATTTGTCTTCTATTATAATTTTCTTCAGCTTCAGTGCTAGGATCTGGTATAGGTGTTAATAGCCATTGACGCAAAGCGTATCCAGAATCGCCTTAATATATTTTTTAAATAAATAATGATATACCAAACTGAATTTATTAATAAGGGACTTGTTAGACAATAGACATAATATTTACCTAATAAATAAAAATTATTGTAATTGCGTCTATGCAATTCTTGCAGAATTGGTAAAACTTTACTGTTATTCCACACATGTGTATCGTGAGTACTGCCAGGGAATAAAGCGTTGACATTCAATATTTTTAAATTTGAATCACAAATCTAGTTCAAAGTTCAAATTATTAATATATAGCACTAACACAAGTTTATTCCTATGTTTTACAAATAACATTTATCTATCAATTTAAATTATCCTAGTTGAAGTACAAACAGTTTTTAGAAATTTAAATACATTAATAATAAGATCTGATTATGAATTTTTTAAAGCATTTGTGTTTATGATATCACAGAAAAATTGTATGATTTAAAAATGTTTAAATAATTAAAAACAATTATATTTTCCAATCAAAATTTTAATAAAATTGGATGATAATTTAATAGTTAACATTTAAATCTAATACAACATATTACCAATTGGACATTGATTGAATGATATCCCTTACGGTTAACATATATGTATTCGGGATGTTGATTTTCATTTAAATTTAAATTTGTTGAAGGGGGTGTGATTGCCACATGTGTACAATCAATACACCCAACAACACCAGGAAATCCAGTATTCCTGTAGAAACTAAATGATATATAATTTAAAAACATGCCAAACAATTTTTTTTTTAAATTTAAAACTTACCCATTACGGATATCATTGAGTTCATTTATATTTTTTGGAAACTTAACCCAAGCATTAAATATTTCGGGCAGGTTTAATGCAGTCACAACTTCACTGATACAGCGGGATACAGAAGGTTGGGATAGACCCATAAATCTACTGTTACCAATAGGCGATTGGTAAGAGCCCGTAGCCAAAAAATTTAAAGTTACAAAAATTTATGAAAATTAAAAATAGGTAAACCATAATTGATTAATAATATACAGTATAGTAGGTAGTATAAAAAATTACCTATATAAAAAAATTAAATAAAATTCCCATTATAATAATATAATGACTAGGAAATGGATTTGAACATAAGCGTGCGCACGGGGTAGTCATGGTAGGCACTTGACTACTCTGCGAACTCCTTTGGCCCCCTTCAATATTCAATATTATTATTATGATAATTGATAGTCAATCATAAAATACTGTTTCACTATGGTAAATGTAGTTAAATGAGGTTACCCCATCAAAATTAGTTTTTGTAACTTAGGTGTGAATATGAATATTATATGTATATACATAATATGTGTGTGTGTGTTAATGTGTTATGTACTTATGTATACTTATGTATGACTACCCTGCCAGAAATTCTGCGCATGCTTATGGATTTGAATACTCTAAAAAACAAGAAAAATACCTTAAAAGTACGATTTAAGTTACATTTTTTAATTCATTGATGTATGAAATTAACTTTGTGCTTGGAATGTTTGGCAATGTTTTTGGACATAAAGAAAAAATGTAATTGCATTCAAATCCGTTCCCTATCAATGGCTATGCCTTACTTTAGTATTCAGATCAATCGCAGATGAACGGAAAGAATTTGATAAATGGGGACTTAATAGGATAATTAAATCTTTTACAACTTCTTTAGTGAGTCGAAAGTTTTTTATGAATAACCGATCGGTTAATTTAAATGGATCCGTAATCATTTCCTTATTTCGTGTTTGTCTTTCATGATGCGCATTATTGAAATTATTTTGATGTTCTTCGACGTTATTAACAGCAAACAACATTGCCATTTCCTCAAAATTGGCCATTATAATTATAATATTAAAGAAAATGGGAAAAAACAAGTAATAACAAAACAGTCCACAAATTTGATGACGCGTGACGCTGTAAATGCGGCAATGTACCTATGCAAAATTGTATTGATATTTATTTATTTAATGTGGACCATAAGTCACAATACAACATTATATAAATTTAAGTTGTTAATTGTTATCAAATTAAAATTATTAAATGATTATTGGTATGACATATATTTATAAATTATCATGCGATATAGTCTTGTCACCGAGTTTTACCCAGTCGACTAATAGTCGAATGTTTTTCGTTCGATTACAGTCATACCTTTTTTCAAGAATACCAAATATTTATTTTCATGCGATAAAATGTTTATCGCATGCGACAAAGTTTATCACGATTTCAAGAATTGGCCCCCAGAAGAGATAGTGAAAAACACAAACACTGAATACGAGTAATGTAGTATATTTATTTCCACATCGAATGCAAGTGTGATTAGTGCAAAACATAATAAATAGAAATTGACGGTGTCGCGGTGATAAACACGAGACAAACTGATAATACGTCCGACGGGCAGAACATACCATCAAGAAATTTAGGTATAATTATACAAATACACGTTAGTAGTTGTATTTCGTTCTGTAATCAATGTTACAAGTGCATTCTACTCGATATTTTTTCTCTACACGGAAAATCTATGAATCATAAATTGTTTCTAAAACTGATTTTAAACTTAATTCTATAATAATATTTTATGCTCCTCCTACGTACAAATAGAATATGCACGTACTTAGATTCTAGCCATTAAAATGATCTATTTCTTTGGCCGTTACCGATGTTCAATATGGTTATAATATTTCGGATATTAGTCGCTAAGTAGGATAATTAAAAAACAATCCATTTTGAAAAAGTTGAACGTTAAGTCCAAAAATACTAAATATTCTATGAAATTTTCATTTGAATTATAATATATATTGTCATATCAGAAACAATAAATTAATATTCATTTAAAAAATGTAATTATTATTCCTATTATTATTTATAATTTACTTTATTAATATATTATACTTGAATTTGATTACTATTATTTATACTTACCTACACTTCACTAAAAAACCAACAATGACCTATGCGATTTAAAAATTCTTTTATTCTCAACTCATCATTTGTAATTATTTTAATGTAGGTATTTGTTCACCAATGGTCCATTACTATGCTAAATAGTAAATAGTAAATTAATACATATAAATTATTCAAATATGTGTACGTATAAGTATACAAATTACCAAATGAATTATTAGAATTACATTAAAATGAATTACATTTCTTTAACTAATATTAATCATATAAATATAATATAATAATAGTATACATACTAGTATAATAAATTATATAATTATAAACTAAAATTTGGTTTGTTTGTCCGTTAAGTTATTATAATCATTTTTCACTTTATTTTAAATTCTGAGCGGAGCGATGAATGTATTGATTTTACAACGATGTGTGTTTTTAAAATATTTATTTAATTTTGTTTTGTGTCTGTCATCATGGTTTCTTGCAGTTAAAGTGCTTCCATTTTCTTCAACAGCAATTTTTCTGGTAGGAAAGTGAATCTAGTTGTTGCTTAGAGAGGTCAACATTTAAGATCCCCAATAGTTTTCAGGAAAAACAAACAAAATATTGAGGAAAACTGGAATTTTTGCCCAAAAACCAGTTTTCGAACAATTGATTTTGGTTTTTAGTATAACTATAAAAAAAAAATGACAGTAGATACATAAAATTTTCATTAAATATTTAAATTGGCATTTTTTATACACCATAACATTTTCAAAATAATTTGATTTGTCTTAAACTTACTATTTATTCGCATGTGAAATGTTCGATTATTATCTAGTTTTTTTAAACTAAAAAAATGTTCGCTCTGCAGGAAAACTTGTAAATGTAATAAAAGGTTCCTTGTAAGTTGTTCTTAATGGAAATTAAATATAAAGTTGATTAGTTAATGTAAATCAACAATAATTTTTTATAAACGTTTAAACTTAAATTTTGACAAAATTCGTAAAATTCACGAAAATTAGCGAATTATAATTACAGTAGAACCTCGATTATCCGAACTAATTGGGACCGCACCTAGTTCGGATACGCAAAAGTTCGGATATTGGAAATTTAAAAAAAAAATTTAGAATTACGTATGTATTAACTATTTACTATTTTTATAATTAAATATTTATTATTGTTATTAATATTTTATTAGAATTACATACATAAATTACATTATCAAAAACATTATCATACATTATAAGAAATAGGTACATTACATTTATTTTATTTACATATGTATGTATTATATTTTTTAGATAAGCCTGTTGCGTTTTGGTTATCTACTAATGATTGACGCACGTAAAATACATAACCTGTACTAATAATAATCCAAAAAGGCAAAAACGATAGTTATGATAAATTCGATAAACCGGCCGACCGGCCGGATACGAATTTTCATGTTCGGATAACAGAACGTTCGGATACGCTAATTATAGTTCGGATAATAGAGGGTTCGTATAACGGAGGTTCGGATAATCGAGGTTCTACTGTAGTTAGAAATTCATAACATTTTTTCTATTTAAATCTTAGATTTAAAAAATTCATTCAAGATTTCTTACAAGTTTATCAACCTTAATCAAAAAAAAAAAATTGTCTACCGGAAAGTCAAATTAAATATCTATGAGAGTTTGAAGTTGAAATTTTTAAACATTGGATATTCACTCGATTTGATTTGTAGCGATTTTCTTATTTTATTGTGATTCAAAAACGAATTTCTGTTGCCACTTGAAATTTACACCAAATGTGTATTTCATTAATTCATATACTTAATAAGATTTTCAAAATATTTTGACTTGTTTTGAGCTGTGGACGGTTATTTTCAATTTTCATTTTTTCTAATTCCTTTTACATGATTTTTTTTTGATCAACATTTAAAGTTCAAATTTCGACAATATTTATCAAATTGAAATTGAAAATGATTTCGTAAATGTATAAGGTTTTCAATTTTTATAGTAAAGGATTGAAAATTAAAAATAAGGTCCTACTTAAGCAGTTTTTTCTAAAATTAAAAAATTTAAAAAATATATGAGTACAACATTTTTATAGACATTTTAAGTTTAAATTTGGAAAAAAATTGTATATTAACACAAAGAATAACGTTTATCATTTTGTTGTAATTCAGTTCCAAAACAGCTCAATTTTACATAGGTATATTTAATATTTTTCCAGTATCACTGATAATTTAAGAATAATATTAATTCAATATACCTTACTAACAATAAGTAATAATAATATAAAATATCCTTGACTTATATACCGTCTCCGCTCAAAATCGTTTTTCATATACAATGATATGATATCATGGGATTCAAATTTAATACCATCCGTTACAGCGACCAATATTTTATAATTGTTTTTCGGTGGAGCTAATCGCTACTGTTTCTCATTATAAACTATCATGTCTTGGGTGCTAATCGCCCCTAATTATTATAATGTGAACTCGAATCACCACTGTTTTTTGCATTATTATTTACTAGGCACATTCCTCTGTTATATATATTTATTATTGTATTATAATTACCAGTGTAATTATAATATTATTCATTGTTTTATTCTAGAATTGTTGCGTTATGTCCGTTATAATGTGATTAGAGGTACCGGTAGATCGCCGGCCGTGCACCGACAAATACCTAGTGAGTTTTTAGAACATAAATTATTATTAATTCAGGGATCGAGACTTATAGCACTAAAAAATCATGAAATATGCGCTATTATATGCACTAAAAATATGAAAATATGCTTTAAAAATTATTTATTTAAAATTTGTATTTAGACTTTTTTTATGAATTTATTATTATTAAAATTTAAAGAAAAATTTTTATATAATTTTACAGTTTTAATTCTCTACAAATAATGATGAAAAACTCTTTCTTGTTCTCATTAATTTGAATGTGTCATAACTAGCTACATAAGTTGTATGCATTTGATTTTGCGAAGAATCGTTATTAAGGAATTTAAAAATATCGTGCTTAGATCGAACAATTTTGAAAACTTTAAATTTGTAAAAACGAGTTTTTCAAAAAAAAAAAAATTAATTCTAGTGTTGAATTACTTGTAGAATATTATAACCTCTGTGATATTTTTTCGTTTGACCACCAGGAGACCTATAAAACGAGAATGCAAATTCATATTATCGAAAAATGAAAATATTCTCGTATACGTACAGTTTGCTGGAAAACAGTGAGAGATATTACGAAAGTAGAGAGACACAAAATTTATAAACTTAATTAGCTACATAAGTTGTATGCATTTGATTTTGCAAAATACCGTTATTAAGGAATATAAAAATATCTTACTTAGATCCAACAATTTTGAAAACCCTAAATTTGTAATAACGAGTT
>NW_019104063.1:164641-166734 GCF_001856785.1 Myzus persicae | reverse complement strand
ATAATTTTCGTAAAAACGACTATGTTTCAACTGTGCTACGTCGAAAACTATACCAAGTCCAACAATAATTTTAAAATCATCATTCAGCAATCTCAATGATATGGAGTTTAGTTTGAAATAATACAGTGAAGTAAAAAAACTAAAATGCACAGAACTAAACTGTTTGGGATTTTTAAATGTAATGATAATTTTAGTAAATCATTTATTTATTGAAACAAATTAAATTACTGAATATCAAGAGTACTCATTGGCTGACTTGCATTGTAGGCTGGTATTTGACAATAACAGGTATTGTATATAATTATTTCAAAATAATATTTTGTTTAATTAATTGTTTTTCAAGGTTATATATATTATTCGAAGCAGTTTTTTATGGACATGATTCATTATATAGCGTATGTAAGCCGTGCAAATAGATGGGAAGTGCACAAATATTTCTCAAAAAAAATTAAAAGTACCCCTAGTTCAACAAAAATAAAACCACATGTAATTTTATATGTGAAAGAGTAAAAAAAAAGACTTGTACATTGGTACAAAAGTCAACTTTAGCAATAAGAGATGTCTTTTTTTTTTAATTAAACAAAAAGACAAAAAGGTTATATTTTATTATTTTTAAATTTATATTAAGCGTTTGTTACAAGATAAATTAAAGTAATAAGAATCAATAATTAATTAAATCAGTTTTATTTTTTTCAATTTTCCTTTTACCAATAATTCTATATAGTGACATGACTCCCAGATCCGGCACCAAAATGAGAAAAAGTCCGCAAAGGATTGAAACAGTCTGGTGGCGAAAAATGTTTTTGATGTATCGACCTGACGTTTTATAATAAATGACGAGAACCATGAACCACGATTTCTAACTTTAATAATTAAAAATGAATTAAGTAAGTTTAAAATGAATAAAATTTGAAGATCGGTAAATTCGGTAAATTGATAATTCCCCAAGTCCCGACTCCTGAGCATATGTTTTTCCTGTCAGGAAAAAAAATTTTATTAATAATTATTATAGCTAATAAGTAATAACTAATTTATATATTCTTACTTAATCGATTTTTTTTCTTATTATGTAATTATAAATTAACATGTGCTTTTGTGTACCGATTACACTGTATGTGTATTTATTTATGTATCTTAGTTCTTAGATAGTAATATTATTGTAAATTGTATAAAGTTATAACATAAGCAAAAACAATAGTCACATGATTTTATGAACGATAAGAAAAAATTACCGGATAAAAAACATCTTGGTAAAATTTAAGCAAATTATTCGATAAATTTACTGAGTTCACATCCTCTATACCCATAGACATACTAGCTGGTATCCAGAATCACAGTCACTGCTGCAGCACTTCAATGGTATACTTTTGTACAACGATACCGTCGATACCTAATGCATTACCGTAACACACAAGAGATACAAATTGAGTATATTATTATTAGTTATTACTATACGTATCTTATTAATTTAGTATTTTAATTTTAAATATAATATACTCAATAATAGGATCATATATATGAATAAGCGCGAATACAGTTACATATCTACTGATAATAAGGCATTTCAGTATTATAATATGGTATATTGTATAAAATACTGAAGTATCTATTGTCAAATATACTGTTCAGATAGCTATTTCAATATTATATAATGGCATTTTGGCATTTCGATATTATTCGATACGTATATGTACATCCATTATCCATACCTATTCAAGCTGTATTTCAGAAATTATACTGGTGTATAGGTATTGAAGAAACTATCAATTCTGCATTTCGTGTATATTATGGCCGAGCTGGTGAACTACCTATGTTGCAGACAGTAGTCCGCATAAAAATTGTTATGCTTCAGGTTTATCATCTCAATTTGTATGATAATTAATAATAACTACTCCGAATAATATTTTGTTTGTCGAGGAAGACGCGCAACCACTCAACACACAAATAAAATATAAATTATTTGTAAAAACCGTGTCGTACAAAAAAAATCAGTAATAACCACCCAACTGTCACATACCACAAGTAATAAGAATAACATATACACCTACACAATAAACGAATAAATATTTTGCTATGAATTTTGGTTACTTAAT